>NC_022015.1:85205531-85209307 GCF_000317375.1 Microtus ochrogaster
GGGTCCTGACTTCACAGAGACTCCCTGGGACTGAGCAGAGGGTCCTGACTTCACAGAGACTCCCTGGGACCGAGCAGAGGGTCCTGACTTCACAGTCTCCTGGGACTGAGCAGAAGGTCCTGACCTCATAGACTCCTTGGTGCTCTGTCGTGTCCCTTTAAACAAACGATGTTACAAAGCTCTGTTGCTGCCTGACCTCTTACTGTGCCTCAAAGGAAACAGTGCTTTGTTTCTTGTGGGTCGGTGTTAAGCTTTCATGTATGTGTGTGCATCCCGTGCCTGCCTGGTGCCCATTGAGGCTAGAGAGAGCAGGAGATCCCTTGGAACTGGAGTCATAGTCAATTGTGAGCCACCATGTGGGAGCAGGGGGTCAAGTCTGGGTTCTCTAGAAGGTCAGTCATCTCTTCAGGCCCAGGACACAAGTCTTCATGAACCACGACAGCTAATCTTTGTGGACCACTTCCATAATTTTGATAATTCTGGCTCTTGTATTTGGCCATGAATGAATCTATTATTTTGAAGACCCATTTCATCATGGCAGTAACCACCGTAGTCCTATGGCTGTCTGCTCTTTTCAGCTCTGGTCTGCAGAAGAAAGCCAACAAACTTCTTCACACATTAATGGCTCACTCACCAACGTACACCACTGGCCAGGTAGACCGAGCAGACTCTAGGCCTGCCCATGGCACGTAACTGCTGGCTGGTTCTTCTGGTGTTCCGGCACTGTCTCTCCCAGCATACTCCTGTCTTATATGCAGGTTTCCCCTCTTCCGCCCTCAGGGTAACTTGTGAGGTTCAGTTTTGCCTGTATTATGTCACTCCTTTCCCCAGGCCTCTGAGACTCATTCCGTGTCACTCTGTGGTATCCCCTGAAGTCCCAAGTTAGACTTTATATTGTTCATGTTTCTGAAATTTCTCAGTGAAGCCCTTGGATTTCTTTTCATCGAATTCCTATATTGTTGCCATCATCAGATAACCTCCCAAATCCCATATTTCTGTTGCTTTCTGTAAAACATTTGAGCAAATTCCTGTACCTAGTTTAGCTCTTACTGTCTCAAATGGGCAATGCTATTGTGTTGACTTTATTGATCAAGTGGTCACGGGACCAAACGGTGACAGCTTGTGAGGCCAGCTGCCTCAGCGAGAGGGGAGCCCGCTCATCTTCCGGCATGACACAGTGCTGCTTACTTGGAAGGAGGGCAGCAAGCCACCATCACAGGCACTGCAGGAGTGACTGAGCTGTTTATCCCTGTCTGTCTTCCCATCCTTGAGCTGGAAGTGTTTTGACCAAGTTTCCCATTATCCTCTAGGCACCAGCACGGGGACCATCAGCCTGATGCTCACCCATGTTCTGACTCTCGTGTTTGTTCCATAGTGTCTGCATTCTCCCTGAGTACCCATTGAAGGCACCTCTACCATATGACTGCAATCACGCATTCCACTCTTTGGAGGGTGTTTCTCCACCCCCTTTTCAAATGCGGAAACCACTTAGCTCTCCAACAGCTGTCATGAGAACTCTTCTCAAGCCATCAGCGGTGAACTCTTTAGCAATGTAAGCCTTCTGCCAGAAAACACCCTTGCTGTGTGAGCCAGCGCAAATGGTGCCTTCTCAACACACAGCAGGAGTGAGTTTTCTCCAAGGCCCCTCTTACCTCTCACTTTCTCAAGTCAAAATCCTCTGGGTTGACAAGCAGAAGGTTTCTAGGTGAAAGTCCCTTAAAGGAGTCAGGAGGGAGTAGCGTGTCGTCATTCTGCTACACTGATTGGTCTGTATTAGAGGCCCTTTCTGCATCTGTTGAGATGGTCATTTGTTGATTTCCACTGCATGAGCTGTCCTTGAATGCCCGAGGTGATGTCTGGGGTCCCCATTCCTCATTGCAGCAGAAGCAGGCACATCTCGGGGGATCCTTTCCTGGTAAAGGCGTACACGCTCAGACTTCTGCCTCCTGGAGCACTGCGCTCTTCTGACTTGAAGTTGATTTCCCCATCTTGAGGTGCTCTATAGGCCATGACATTTCTGTAGGCCATGACAGTTTAGTCCATGATATTCCCTCTGGATTCAGGGTATGAGAGTATATCAGGAACTTTTGTCTGCAGGGTTACCAAACTGCCAGCCCAGAATATTTCATAGTATATTATTTCTTTGTTGATCATTTGATAGGTATTCTAGTTTCCCCACTATAGCTATCTTGAGTAATGTCGCTATGAGCATTTGTCCATAATTGTATAAACCCAGTTTATTCTAAATGGTAGTTTCTCTTTCCTGCCTGTCCTGTGGCTGCTTCTAAGTAATCACTCAGAGACTTAATATTAATTACAAACTGCTTGGCTGAACAGCTCAGGCTTATTACTAACCAGCTCTTTTCTTATAAATGAACTCATTTCTATTAATCTATGTTTTGCCATGTGTCTTGTGGTTTTACCTGTGCTCTAATATGTCTTGTTTCTCTTGTGGCTGGCTGGCATCTCTCTCAACTCTGCCTGTCTTACTCCCTTAATTCAGTTTGACTTTCTCATCTAGCTTGATTCTGCCTCGCTGTAGGCCAAAGCAGCTTTATTACCCAGCGATGAGAGCAACATGTATTCGCAGCACACAGGAGGGCTATCCCACAGCACGCAGGAGGGCTATCCCACAGCATGCAGGAGGGCTATCCCACAGCATGCAGGAGAGCTATCCCACAGCACGCAGGAGGGCTATCCCAGAGCACGCAGGAGGGCTGTCCCACAGCAGTTTATGATCAGAGTTACTTGTCACACATTGTTTCAGATGGTTTCTGAAGATGCGCTCCCTTGCTGTATTATCAGCAAGGATGAGAAATCTCTGAGAATGGCCTCAATGCTATGAGTTACTGTGTTTTTCTATTTCCTGTATCTGTGTTACTGGGTACAGAGTGGAGAGAGTTGTAGATTAAAATTTTAAGTAGAAGAATCTTAAAGGTTTCAAAAGCAAAACATAAAGCCACTCAAGCATTAGAAAAACAAATACAGCAAAGCTTCCCGTCGAGGTGACCACACAGATTTATTGTAGTCCCTGAGACCTGAGGATAAAGGCACACGATCATGCTGTTTATACGATTTGTAAAAAGAGAAAAAGCAGTAATGTGCATCTTCAAAGGACAAAAAATAAAGGTAAATCATTAATATGCACAGTCCTCAGCATGACCCAGAAGTATTCGACAGGATTACAAACAACAGAGCAAGTATAAAGAGCATTGAGAAGGACAAACGCAGTATCTGGTGTGTCTGTCTCGGCAGTGAGTTCAGATGGTGGTTACGATAATGTCAAGGAGACCCAGTCTCTGGACCTCCCTACGTAGAATCCATAAACAAACACACACTGTATTAGAAATTGACCCTGGAATTCTCTCCCTGGCTTCCTGACGGAAGAAAATGGATGTTTATGCCTAGCTAGGTCTTATAAATCAGCGTGTTTAATATGATGTGTATAAGCTGGTGACCATGCAGTTCATAGTGGTTTAAACCAGCGTTCCACATGTTATCCACAGGGTTGAGGTTTCACACCAGTGGCGAAAGCAGAGTTCTGTCAGTAACTTCACACTGATCCTACATAGCCATGTAAAAGTCAAAACCATCCTGCCCCTCAGTGAGCTTGCTGTCCTGTCAGCCGCCCCTTGTCCACGAGTCCCTAGGTCTTTATAGTGGTCAAGATCTGCCTCATGCTGTACCTCACTGTGTGCCCTACTGTGTGCCTCACTGCGTGCCCTCCCATGTACATCACTGTGTGCCCTACTGTGCGCCTCACTGCGTGCCCTCCC
>NC_022015.1:85209407-85225313 GCF_000317375.1 Microtus ochrogaster
TGTACCTCACTGTGTGCCCTACTGTGTGCCTCACTGCGTGCCCTCCCATGTACATCACTGTGTGCCCTACTGTGCGCCTCACTGCGTGCCCTCCCGTGTACCTCACTGTGTGCCCTACTGTGTGCCTCACTGTGTGCCCTACTGTATGCATCACTGCGTGCCTAAAGTGTGCCCTACTGTGCGCCTCACTGAGTGCCCTACTGTGTATCTCACTGTGTGTCCTATTGTGTGCATCACTGTGTGCCCTATTGTGTATCTCACTGTGTGCCCTACCGTGTGCCTCACTGTGTGCCTAAAGTGTGCCCTACTGTGCGCCTCACTGCGTGCCTCATGCTGTGCCTCACTGAGTGCCTCACTGTGTGTCCTACTGTGTATCTCACTGTGTGCCCTACTGTGCGCCTCACTGTGTGTGCCCTACTGTGTATCTCACTGTGTGCCCTACCGTGTGCCTCACTGTGTGCCTCACTGCATGCCCTATTGTGCGCTTCACTGCGTGCCCTACTGTGTATCTTACTGTGTGCCCTACTGTGTATCTCACTGTGTGCTCTACTGTGTGCCTCACTGTGTGCCTCACCCCGTGTCCCATTCCACGCCTTACTTCATGCCTCACTGCAGTTACTTAGGAGGTGGCTGACTGTCCCTCTCTACTTAATCTACCACCAACCCGAATTCTACCACAGTCATTGTGCTGTAGTTAGTTTCTAAGGCATGATTTAAAGTATGGAAGTTGACTATTTAAAACTACTTTCGTGTTTGTGATCAGATGGTGGCTTCAGGTTCCTCTGTGGCCTGATCCAGTTACTGGTTTTACCTCAGCTCATCAGCCCCATTCCAGTTAATTCTGTGTGCGTCCTAGGTGGGTGTGAGGACTTGATTGCTGGTCTCTTTGTTTGCTGTCATTTGAGCGTGCTCACCTTCATTTTCAGTTATGTGCAGTAAGTTCCAGCGTTGTTCTCAAACCCCAGAGAACTCCATCACTGGCCTCTGCTTTGCAGCCAGCTTGCCTCTTACCCAGACTGACCTGTTCTTTGCCCTTGCTGCATTTATTGTGCTGTCTCACTGGCTTTTTCCCCGTAGCACGTCTCAGTTGAGATTGGTCCAAGTTGTTGGCGTTCCAGTCAGTGGCCTGATTGCTCGTTCATTGCTGGATTAGTGTTTTGTTTATGGATTTATCACTGTATTTACCCACTGAGAGATAGATGCTTTCTGGCCATTATGAATAAAGTGTCAGGAAACAAAATATTTTCTTTATGGTTGATATGGCCACAAGTTTTTATTCCTCTAGGATGGCTTCTTAGAAGTAGAGTTGTGGGTCAGAGCTTACAGCACATTCATCTTCTCATTACTTGCTGGAATTTTAGAGCGGCAGCATCTGTTCAGATAAACTGTGAAGCAGGAGGGCTCCAGTGTTCACGTCTTTACCAGGGCTTGGCCTGACACCGCGCGCGCACACACACACACACACACACACACACACACACACACACACACACACACATAGAGCATGCCTGTGACACATATATGATGGAACACACAGAACATGTCTATGATACATATGTGATGACATCCTGTGATCTCATTCTCCTTTCTCAAATAAGTGATACCATATAAGCCACTGGTAATTTTTCTTATTCTTTTTAGCCGTCCTTTTGTCTTCTTTGAGGAAGTTCTTTTCAAATCTTTTGCCCATCTTTTGTTCATTTAAGTTTTTATTACTGAATATTTATTATACATTATATATTTGAAGTCTCTAACTCTTTGCCATGTATATTATTTGCAAAGATTTCAGTCTTTGGATTGCCTTTTATACTTTTTTTTCCCTGGTTTTTGAGACAGGGTTTCTCTGTAGCTTTAGTGCCTGTGCTGGAACTGGCTCTTGTAGACCAGGCTGGCCTTGAACTCATGGATCCGCCTGCCTCTGCTTGCCTAGTGCTGGGATTAAAGGTGCGTGCCATGACTGCTCCGCTAAAAGTAAGTTTTTTAAATTTTGTTTTTAGTGTTAGAACAAAAGATTCGTTTGGTATTATTTATAAAGTAATAAAAAATAAAATAAAATACAAATGAAATATCACTACAAAAAAAAAAGAACAAAAGATTCCTCCCAGCTCAAAGTTTCTAAGGGTTTTGTATTTCTATTTTGTATATTTAGAGTTATGTTTTTTGACAGCTATTTTTGTTGTTGTTTTTTTATTACAATTTAGCTAAAGTTCATTGTTTTTAATGTAGCTTTTAATTTCTTATAGCCCGACTTGTTGAAAAGACTGGCCTTTCAACACGTGTGAGCCTCTGTCTCAGGGAACCTTTCTGAGCACCCCACCACCACCACTGAACTTCAATGTCAGGATTTGTTAGCCTCCTCCATGGCTGTAAATTATACTCTTGGAGGTCAGTAGGCAGAGCAGAGAGGACAACCAGACTTTGAAATATGAGTGAACTGATTGGAAGGTCACCAGTTTCCCCAGGAGTCTCCTCTGGCCTAAAATATTAAAGCTTCAACATGAACCTGAGGACCATCACCCACACATGATAGCGGTTACCATCCCGCACACATGACAGCGGTTACCACTGCCCACACATGACAGCGGTTACCACTGCCCACACATGACAGCGGTTACCACTGCCCACACATGACAGCGGTTACCACTGCCCACAATGACAGCGGTTACCATCGCCCACACATGACAGCGGTTACCATCACCTACACATGAGAATGGTTGTCATTGCCCACATATGACAGCAGTAACCATCGCACACATGACAGCGGTTACCATTGCACACATGACAGTAGTTACCAGTGCATACATGATAGCGGTTACTATCGCACACATGACAGCTGTTACCATTGCACACATGACAGCAGTTACCACTGCCCACACATGACAGCGGTTACCATCGCCCACACATGAGAGCAGTTACTATCGCACACATGACAGCAGTTACCATCACCCACACATGACAGCGGTTACCACTGCCCTCACATGACAGCGATTACCATCGCCCACATGACTGTAGTCATGACAGTGGTTGTCATCACACACACATGCCAGTGGTTACCATCACCCACACATGACTGTGGTTCCATTACCTAGAAGCACCATAGAAACACTGAGATGTTGCATTGTGATGCTGTAATCAAGTGTGCTGTCTGAATGACCTCATACAAATGACATATTTAAGGAAGGTTGTTTTCTGTAGCCTCAGGTGGAAATATCCCAAAGTGCTCAGAAAGGGTAGGAAGGGAAAGTAAGACTGTGCTATGTAATAGTGTAGGAACATGAAAAGGAACAAAGTGATGTCACAGGAGCAGTGTGGACAACAGAATGTAGTGTGGTGGAAACGGAATAAGAAGAATAAAGACTTTCGGATTCCATTGATGGGAAACTAAGCTTTGCAATTAAATCAGTCTGATTTGAGTGGGAGAGAATGGGTCACCTGTTCATCTATGTGGGTGGTTGTTACATAGGCGCATTGTCTGGTAATTTGAAAGCTATATACTTTTTATTTCTCTTTTTATGTTACAGAACATTGGATTATAGACGATTTGAAAAAGAACATGTATTTGCTTTAAAATGCCAAAGTAATTCTTTGACCAAAGCTTTTATCCGACTGCCCCGTTTCAAGCGATGTAATTCTAAACCAACCCAGTATAGCAGAAACACCATGTTCATTGATTTGTGTCACAAGTTTGAGTTTATTAGATATCACCCAGATTAGTTGCAGTCCAGACACGTCAAGGAATACTGTTCTAATCCTCGGCCAGGCGGGTTTTCAGAGTGCCCACGTGTCCACATGCTCTGTGGGCGTGAAAATCTCTCATGTTCTGGGAGACTTAGCTGTATTTCTTCGTGAATTTTAAAGTTTACTATGTTGTATGGGTTCTTGCCCATTCTTAATTTATTCTGTCAACATGACTATATGGCAACCATTTGATTTGAGAGAGGTCGGCCCCTCATCAGCTTCATGGAGGACTAAAGCTCTTTAGTACATCTTTAATGGTTGATAGGAGTGGGTATACCTGCCACAGTGTGAGAGAAGGTGCTGTGGTATTGGAATTGGTTCTTAAAAGGACAAAAAAGTCTGAGATTAAAGTTGATTTACAGCAAAATATATATTCCAGACATTCCTATTATCTGTCTACCTATCATCTATCTGTCTGTCTGTCTATCTGCATCCGAAATTAGACATTCCTATCATCTGTCTATCTATCATCTGTCTGTCTGTTTGTATCTGAAATCAGACATTCCTATCATCTATCTACCTATCATCTATCTTTCTGTCTGTCTGTCTGTGTATATCCGAGATCAGAACATTTGGACTTCATCTGCCTTAACCCACAGCAGTCTGGGTGTCCTGAAGGAAGGAGATGCATTGCCTCACAGATCTGAAGGCTGAACGGGTCCTGGTGCCAGCACTCTTGGTCTCTGATAAGGACCTTCAATGAGAGGGCAAATGGCCGGTTCCTTGTTCTTAACTTCTTGGCTTTTTTTTTCACACTATGCAAGGCAGAGGGCATGTGAGTTCTCTGGTTTCTTTTCTTATGAGATCATAAGTTTCTGTGAACTTTGTGTGAACCTAGACATACCTGGGAAGAAGGAATCTCAGTTGAGGAATTACCTTCTTCAGATTGGCTTGTGGCACCTCTGTGTAACAGTGTCTTAATTGCAAATTGATACAGCAGGAGCCAGCTCACCTTGAGTGTTCATCCCAGGCAGGCAGGCAGGCAGGCAGGCAGGCCTGGGTTGTGTAACAAAGGCAGCTAAGCAGGCCAGTAGGTTGTGTTCCCTCAAGGTCTTTGCTTTATTTCCTGCCTCCAGGCTCCTGCTTGGACTTCGCTTGATGTTGGGCTGCAACCTATAAACCTGTTAAACCCTTTCTTCCCCAAGTTACTTTTGGTCATGACATTCATCAATAGAAAACGAACTGGGACAGACACTGACCTTCTGCTGGAGTTCCTACTTTATGAAATATAGTCAACTTAAGTCCCTTCTTCAGGGCTTTGATACTAACATTTTGGGAGTGTCAACAAACATTCCCTCAGATGCGATAGGGCAGCAGTAACAGCCACAGTCATGATTGCCCCAGTTTTGCCCTGGCAAATCAGGAGCCTGGGAACTTCTGAGGAAAACTTGCTCAGTCACCGTGAACCACTCGCATAAGCTGGGGTAGGTGCCAGGCTCCGAGAGCCTCTCTCCCTAGCATTGTTCACTATGTAATCTTGGTGATAGACACAGCTCTGTGAGCTCCTCTCTACCTCAGGAGTGTAGGGACTTGATGGGACCAATCTCATGGTCTCCTCTTGTCTGGATAGGTGCGTTCATACTGGCGAGTGTGTTTCAGACTCGTCTATGCTAGTTTCAGTTAGGTTTTCTATTACTTGTATTTGAATTATCCTAAGTGTACAAGGTAATTAATTATCCCTATTGAAAATGCTCGAGACCCCCCCTTCCATCCCATTTTGAAATACTTTCATATGTAATGAGATAGCTTGGTTATGGAACCCACTTCTAAACAAAAGGTTCATATGTTCTGTATGTCTTACCTACATGAGCTGAAGGTAATTTTCTGCAATGTTGTTAGTGCACCCGTGTCTTCTCGGCGCTGTGTGAGGTCGGCTGTAAAGGGGAGCAGGCCAACACTTAGAAGCTGGGGTTCTGGAGCCTTCACTTCCAGGCCAGACTTTCTCTGTCTGCAGTCACCCTCCTTACACGCTATGTGCTGTGCAGGTTTTACAGTCAATGTGTTGTTTCCCCAGTGACCCATGTGGCTCATTTAATCTTCAGCTCTGAGCAGATGGGCAAATCGGCAAACCCAGATCCTCTATCATCCATCCCACATTCCCCAGTTTTGAGTTGTTTTGCTTTGTTAGCATTTCAGTCGGTGAGAGTAAAATCCTCGGGTGCCAGGGAATTGACAAGTCATTAGAAGCTATGTTTTGGGATGTTGGTTATTAAGGGAAGTTATTTTAAAAATACAACAAAGAGCCAGGTGGAGGTGGTGCACGCCCTTGATCCCAGTACTTGGGAGGCAGAGGCAGGCGGATCTCTGTGAGTTCAAAGCCAGCCTTGTCTATAAGAGCTAGTTCCAGGACAGGCTCCAAAACTACACAGAAACCCTGTCTCGAAAAATCAAGACCAAAACAAAACAAACACCAAACCAAAACAAAACAGCAAAGTCCACTATTTTAACGCTGTACTACTTTCCAAGGTTTTCCATTAAAATACAAGAATAATATATGCAAACTAATTTTTAAATATTTAATATCTATTGCTTATATTTAGTTAAGCTGTCACTTATAAATCATTGGGAATATTATTTCTCTTTTGTTGTACCAGAGTTCCCTTTTTGTTCCTGGCCCTAGTCTCAGTACAGACCCATGTCATACTGCAATGTGTGCTTCTAGCTAGATCAGCAGTTCTCAACCTGTGGGTCACAACTCACACAGGGTTTGCATATCAGAATTCCTGACTGTCAGATATTACATTGCTGTTGGCAGTAGTTTCTGCCCCATCCGGTCCCGCAGACATTCATTCCCAAAGAAACACACAGAGGCCTACATTAATTTTAAACTGGTTGGCCTAGTAGCTCAGGCTTCTTATTAACTAATTCTGACATCTTACATTAGTCCATAATTCTTATCTGTGTTAGTCACATGGCTCGGTACCTTTATCAGTGCGGCGTTCTCTTCATTCTTCCTCTTGGTTTGGATGACGGCTGCAGACTGAGCCTTTCCTCTTCCCAGAGTTCTCCTGTTCTGGTCACCCCGCCTATACTTCCTGCCTGGCTACTGGCCAGTCAGCATTTTATTAAACTAATAGAAGTGACAATTCTTTACAGGGTACAAGAGCATTGTCTCATAGTACTATGGTGCACACACAATCCCACTTGGGTGTGGCCTCTTAATGGCTACTGGCTGAAGGAATTTCTCCAGCACATTGCAATTCATAGCAAATGAGTTAATGAGGTAGGAATGAAGATAATTTCATAGTTGAGGGTCACCGCAACATGGAGAACTGTATTAAAGGGTCGACACGTTAGGAAGGTTGAGAGCGAGTTCCCTAGATGATATTACTGGATATTCCATACTTTGTATTAGGAATGTTGTAAAAATAGTCACTGTGTACAGGTTATGTCTGAATTATTGCAGTATCTGTCCCTAAGTTTTCTTCTCACATCTAGTTGGCTTCCTTTTTGTTATTTCTGTTACTACTATGTTCATTACATAGACGTGTTGAACCCCTAAGATTCCTGTGCTATAGAGCCACATCCTTTTCTCTCTTCTCTTACTCTGCCCTGCTCACCCTTCCCTTTCTTCCCTTTCCCTCACTTCCCTTCCTCTCTGTCTTCCCCATCCCCACCCCATTCCCTGTCCCTCTTCTCATCCTTTCTTCTCTGTATCTGGTCTCCCCGGTACCTATACCAGAATTTACAGAAGCCATTTTATGAGGAAGAAATCTCAGAGAAAGTTGCCAAAGGATTTTCCTCCTGTGTAGAAATAGTGATGAAAATAAATCCAAGGATACAGATGTTTGATGCTACCCAGTGAACCCTTTGTTTTATCCATAAGGAGAAGCTAATGTAAAGACCAATAGATTTCAGTGAATTAACACAATCAATGTTTACTTCTCTTCTTGCAAAATGGAATGGACAGAATTACCATGCACAGCCCTGCCCCATGGTGCTTCCCACAGAATTTAGGAACTGTAAATTCTGATTGTGGCTCCAGGATGTGTCACCAAAGGCCAGTGCCATGCCCTCCCTCCCTCTGACTGCAGCAGTCCAGGACAGGCTCAATAGCTAAAGTAAAACCCGTCTCAAAAAACCACAAAAACAAAACAAAACAAAATCCCATTTAACTGAAGTAAGAATGTCATAGGGAAAATAGCTTTTCCGGTAACACAGGTGAGCATAAAACTCAGCAGCGCTCGTCATGCTTCCGAGCACCATCTTTAGCAAGGGCAGGGATTGCACAGGGACCTCAGAGTCTTGGGGTCATAGAGTGAACCCCTCACAGCACTTGGTACTATTGCTCCTCGATGGAAGTCATTTTAGTCTGAGTTTGGAATGGCAATTTTGTGTCTTTTGTACTAATTTTTTTTAAGGGCATAATGATATTTCTGAAATTAAAATGGACCCTCAGACTCTAAAGTACCAATTTTCAGCACTATTAATAACATTTATGCTACTAACCTGAGATTAGCATGAGAAATATGGTTTCTATGGAAATAACTGAGATGCAGACAGAACTTCTCAACTTAGACAACTTTGGCAGTCTGAATATAAAATCATGGTGTGTGTGTGTGTGTGTGTGTGTGTGTGTGTGTGTGTGTGTGGTGTGTATGTATGTGTGTGTGTGTGTGTGTGTGTGTGTGTGTGTGTCCAAATCATGACAATAAAATGCCCCTGGACATTAAACATGTCTCTTTAAGGTAAACCACACCTAGTGGGGAGCTGCTCAGCCAGAGGGTGCCGCAGAGGCTTTTTCAGATATGTAAGGGTTTCAGAATGTAGCGGGCTGATTCAGATTTACTCAGAACAGAATTGGTGTGAAGTGGCCGAAATGATTCTATTTTCATCCTAGGAGTTAAGGAAATGTGGAAAGCACTGACTTGTGAATTAGCAGTTCCCAGATGATTTTTTAATTAGGTAAATTGCATACTTAGTCACTCTCAGAATTTACCAGGGATTTCTTTTCTAGACAGGATTTTGAACTTAATAATCTCTTCAATCCTTTTTAATGATAAGATGCTGTAATTTTGACAGTACTAAAGATACAGATTTGCAAAATTAATCCCCTGTTTGTCTCCCTCAACACCCCCCCCCCCCCCCGGTCTCTGCCAATTCTGTGGCTAAGCACAGGGTCGTACACTAATGAGGAAAAATGTCTTCCCACCAAGCTCTGTGTCCAGACCAGAAGTCTGGTTTTGAGAAACAGAGAAGTTCATTATTCACACCGATGTATTAGTTTTAAAAAATGCCCACTTGTTCATTTTTACTCTGTGGGAGGGGATGACTGCATGCCACAGTTACAAGTGGCCTCAGGGGACAGCCCTCAGGAGTTGGTTTTTGTCATCCATCAGGAGGGTTTCAGAAATCAAACTTGGGTCATCAGGGCGAGAGCAAGCACCTTTGCTCAGGCCGTCCTGGAAGCCCCATTAACTGAACTTGAAGGGTTATCCCTAATTTAAAGAAGGAATCTAGAATGTAATCAACATTTGTTGATTTAAAATGGTTCAAAAAGGATGAAAGAAAACAAAATTACCTAAGAGATTTCAAAGAATGAATATTTCCCATTGTCGAATGAGGAATGAGTCTGTTGATAGGGAAAGGAACATTTAGCTAAAGTTCAGGAAAGTTTAGTTGAAACAGTTTGCAGACTGTGTCCTCTAAAATATGATATGGTAGATAGATACTAATCATTATTATCCTGAGTGATCTTATTGGTATACAAACCAGGAAAAAAAATTCAGTTCAAAAAGAAACAAGTAAGTTGATGATGAAGAAATTCTTTTAGGAAATATTTATCATGACATGTTTTCCTCTATATCTACCTTATGTTATTTTCCTTTACTGCATATTTCAAGTGTATTTTGAACACATTTATCTGTGCTTTATTTTCTAGTTGCTTTTTATCCTTGCTGCTGGTGGCTGCTGTGGTTTGGAAGATCAAACAGACTTGCTGGGCTTCCCGACGGAGAGAGGTAATGGTCCCATTATCTAATCTCTGTGAGGGTTTGAGCAGCCGTGGATCTTGGCTAATTCATGCATATGCTCTTTCAAGTGCAGAGTTACCAAGCCATTTATACGTTAACATTGGACAGTTCTATGTTTATAAAATTCCACAGTTGACCTGGGCGATGGTGGCGCACGCCTTTAATCTCAGCACTTGGGAGGCAGATGCAGGCGGATCTCAGTGAGTTCGAGGCCAGCCTGGTCTACAAGAGCTAGTACCAGCACAGCCAGCGCTGTTACACAGAGAAACTCTGTTTTGAAAAACAAAATAAAACAAAAAACAAAGAAACCAAAAGAGAAATTCAGAGTTGACAACTACAATCGTTTAGGTCATTCCATGTGCTCATGATAATTGTCCTTCAGACAGGAGGTGAGAGAGGCAGTTTTGTGTTGCTTTGCCTGTGCTAACAGCGCTGACTGAGACTGTTATGTGCCAGAAGAGCAAGGCCTCACTTGTCTTGTCTACATGATGATGCTCTCTCAGACACCGAGCTGCTGATTCTCCTTCCGATTCGGGGTCAGCTCTGATGGACAGAATGTTAGTTTTTCTGCAGTGATTTCTTTTTTAACTTAGAATTCTTGTGCTTGTCTTATGAAGTTGTGCTTTTCCAAATAGAAGGGGCATTTAAAATGGGAATGACTTGAAATTCATGCGTTGGGTCTACCACAGAGCACTTGTTCTTATTATTTGAATCTTTGGGTCTCTTAAACCTGACTATACTTTTTAATAATATAATTTTAATATCAGACACCTATGATTATTACTCCTATTGAATAAGACACCTAAGAGTTCAAGGGCTCTAAAAAACCTACCAAGACTTCAGTTTTGATATTTCCTCTTCTACTTGGCTTCCCTGGTAACTTACCCTTCACATAATATGGAACCTTTCTTTTGGACTATGCTAATGAAGTGGAACAAGAAGGGGACATTGGCTCATGGAAGTCAACACCCTAGAAGGGAACAAGAAGGGGGTACTGGTTCATGGGTTCGTGGAAGTCAACACACTGGAAGGTGAAGCATTAGCACTGGTTATTCTCTTTATACAGGTGTTGAAAGCACTTAGCTCCAAGGATACATGCTAGGTTACTAGTCATTCCGTTAGAACAAACATCTGTTTACACCAGATGTGTGCTGAAACATGGCTCCATGGGTTGCTCTTCTGAGCGGCTTCCTTGTAATATTGGGGTGTGAGGTTTTATATGAGTTTGAGTGTTTAGCCTGTGTGTCTGTGCACCACATGGATGCCTGGTGTCCAGGCCAGAGCAGGGTGTGTCATACTTTGGAACTGAAGTTCCAGATGGCTGTGCGCTGCCCTGTGGGTCCTGGGGATTGAACCCATGTCCAAGAAGAATAGCAAATGCTCCCATTCACTGAGCCGTCCAACGCTGAGTTTTCAAAAGACAGAGACAAATCAAGATCTTCTGTTTTTTTCTTATAATCATATACTTGACAAGCAAAAGTACTGTGACTATATTAATAGTTAAAAGAAGTGAAGTATTTTCTACTTGGAAACTTACCTTTGCATGTCTTGAGTGTTTTACTTGGACTGTGTCTTTATAGCAAAATCCACATTCATTAACAAGGGGAGCCTCACTTTCATTTAACTCCATATTATCCATGAGTCTTTAAATGCTGCATTAATTTCTTGTAGCAGCATTATTTCCCTTATAAATTCAGTTAAATTTTCAGTTCTTCAAATTTTCAAAAATATTAATATAGAGTTTAATCACATTATTCAACAACCTTTCTAGAATATTGTGCTCCTCTCGTGCTTAAAAATAAGTAAGATAGCCAGGCGGTGGTCGCGCACGCCTTTAATCTCAGCACTCGGGAGGCAGAGGCAGGCAGATCTCTGTGAGTTCGAGGCCAGCCTGGTCTAGAAGAGCTAGTTCCAGGACAGGAACCAAAAAAAAAGCTTCGGAGAAACCCTGTCTTGAAAATAATAAAAAAAAAAAGAAAGAAAAAAAAAAGAAGTAAGATAAAAAATCAGCTAAATTGCCTGACATAAAGAGCTGTCCTGTGAACCTAACCATACCTCTTGGGGTGCTGATGCATAAGATCTGATTTGGATTTATTGTCATCAGCCTTAATCTGTGACTGAAAATGGTCAACTGAAACTTAAGGGTCAGTCTGGGAGCTTCAGAGTTCATTGTTTTTCTTGCTGTATTTCAGACTGTTGATAAATACTGCTAACAACATGGGCTAAAGTTTTGAGAAAAATTCTCCATCTTTAAACCACATCCAGCACATTCCATATAAGCACACAATACTTGGGAAACTCCTGGGCTATTGTGTTTCGCCTGGGGTGAGGTTTGATCCATGAGAAGCTTTTTGGAAATGACACAAGTAATGAGGTGAATCAGGAAGGTGGAGGGTAAGGTTGGATAAATGTTTGTAGAATTACTATGCAAACATTTGCAGTGTTTTAAATAAAATACAAAATATGCCGGCGATATTGGCTCAAGCCCTTAATTCCAGCACTCAGGAGGCACTGGCTGGAGGATCTCTGTGAGTTTGAGGCCAGCTGGGTGTACAGAACTAGTTCCTGGACAGGCTCCAAAGCTACACAGAGAAGCCCTGTCTCAAAATAAAGCAAATATATTATATAATATATTATATTTATAATATGAAAAATATTTCCTGAAATTATAGTTTTTAGAGATGGTTGGGCATTGTCATTGTTTAGGCCCAATTATTTAGGTAGATTAAGAAATTGCCACTGAGAATGACTCTCCCTGAGTAAATATTATCTGATTAATCATAAAACCTTGCATGTTATATATTCAGGCAAGTATCTGTACACAAATGTATTGGATATACATGCTTACATCTTTATTCCCCCAAATTTTTATTCTTTGTATAAAATTTAAAATCATGAACTTAACTGGGAGTTTCATAAATGAGTTCACAGTATTCAAATCCTTCCCACCCCCACCAGCTCTTCTTGTGTTATATGCACACACACACACCCTACTGAAAGCAGTTAATGCTGCCTGTATGTTCATGTGCTTGGGGCTGATGAGCTAGGACTGGGAAACCTATCAGGGGGCCTTTCCTTGTAGATAGCTCCCCCTCCTTGAGCAGCCATTGGCTATGTAGAGCCCTTCATTGAGGGGTGGGACTTTGAGGAGTTTTTACCCATCCACTCCGTCCTGTCTCCTGGAGTGGTTTCATGTAAGTGGCCACCTTGTTGAGAGTTCATAGGAGAGGCACGCTGCCATGTCTAGAAGAAGCTGCCTGCAGAAGTCACCCTTGTCCTCTGGCTCTCAAAACACCCCTGGATGTTTCCTGAACTTTAGTTGTAGGGTGTATGCTTGAAATGGCTGAATTTGAGCCCAGCACTTTATGGCTACTTCTTTAAACTTTGACCTTTGTGGATCTCCGTGGTAGCCCCTGCCTTCTGCAGAAGGAACTCTGATGGGAGCTTACTATTACTCGTAACTGTGGATAGAAGGAAAGTATTCAGATACAGTTGGTGGCTATGCTAATTTAGGAACATGACCATAGTAGATTCTCTTCTGGTGTCTTTGACATCTTCAGGTTGAGTTCTTAGCAACTTTACAGTATCAGGCATGGAGTTCCCCCTTTTGGATGGACTCTCTGTCCATTATATTAGAGATGTCTTGGCAGGCTGATCACTGTTGTGGTTTTCAAGCTTTGATACAGATGTTCACTCCTGCGCAGAGAAGAGACTGCCCCTCTAACATCCGGGCTCAGAGTGAGAGAGCAGACACGGTGTTCCCGTGTAAGGTGTGATTTGCATTTAAAGCAAGGGTGGGTGTGCTTGGGAAAAGTAGAACACATGAACTATGTATATTACACTTCCGATTTAAAGAACAGTTCTTCAATATGGTAATTAGATTTTAAATAATATATCCTACAGATATATAACTGCCTAGTTCTCCAAAGTGAACTCATTCAAAGACATTAATAGAAAACTCTTGCCTATGAAGACAATTTCATATTATTTCAAAAGATTCTTGAAGTATGTTCTGCCTTCTTACTTTGAGTTGTATGTGGCTGAGACAGAATGATGTGCAGGTGTGTTACCATGAAACGTGCTGTTCTTTCTTCTAGTAACTTTCTGAAGTAGAGTTCCAAGTCTACTCAGAGAACAGAAGCAAATCAGTCAGACAAAATCCTAGCCTCAAAAAGTTGAACACCTTAAATCTTTCTTTATCTGGGACATCCGAGCAATCCCTTCTGATAGCTTGTGCTCATGGGAATGGCACTATGTATAGATATGGGCACCACCAGTCACAGACAAATGCTTACGCCACAGCCAAGAAAGAGAACCTAAAAGTTTAGATGACTGCCGATTCGTCAAAAATACTATTTTAACCCCTGCCCTAGAGATGCAGTTTCCCTTTTCCTGCTTATGGATTCTAGAGGGGAGTGCTTGCTAGCTGGACAAGCTATAGTTCAAAATGGGGCCCGTCAGATTCCAGAATCCAAGCTCAATGAACTATATAACAAATTCCAAAGATAACCTACATGTAGGCAGGTTTGGTTTGTAATTGGCTATTTATACTGTACCATAAGCATCCGTTTGTTGTAGTGGGAATGCACTGTGGGTTCTGTAATATGAAGACATGATCAATCCTTATTTGATGTAACTCAAGGAAGACAGAACAATGCTTGCTTAGCTCCAGCAAAGTACTCCCTCACCACCGAGAATGTTCATTCTATATTTATTGAAAGGTCTTTCATAAGATTATTTAAAGATTGACTTAATCATATAAAATTCACATTTATACAAAGAAAATAGAAACAAATTAAATTACTTCATGTACTTCTAAAAATTTTAAACGTAATAATCTATGTTTTCATAAATCATTTTTGAGTAGTTGAAGAGGATTTATTTCACATCATGCCGCTGACCGAGATAATGCCGTTTACATTCATGGGTGCAATGCCACCTGCATGGGAACTGCCCTCTCACGGGCAGTGGTTATGCAAGCTCGTCACTTGTATCACACCGGAGTTGAGAGAGGTTAAAATTTGTTACAAAGTGTCAAGTGTGGGTAGAGCCGGCTTTTGAAGGGTTATGCTCTAGAGTTCACAGTGCCAGCTGTTCATCTGGTGCATCCTTTTAAACGTATCAGGCACCAGTAAGTATCACTTGTGTTTGTTGTTGTCTGCGTGTGGTATAAAGAATGATAGACACTGAATTATGTGCTACTGTCGTGAGTAGGAGCTCCTACATCTTCCATTGTTTTCTTTTTTGGAATCTCTTCTCAACAGTGGTTTTCTTTAGTTTTTAAAATATTGCTATTTTGTTTGTGTGACTATCAATGTGCATGCGTGCACGTGAACGTGTGTGCTGGCGTGTTTGTGTGGCATGGCCCATGGACTGAAGCAAGAGAAGAGCTTTGTGGAGTTTTTCCTCTCCTTCACCTTTTTCTGGGATCCAGAAATGGAACTCAGGGCATTGGGACTAATGGACAGCAGCACCTGTGTCCCTAGTTTTATATCAACTTGACACAGGCAGATTCGCTTTGGTAGAGGAAACCTTAGTTGAAAAACTGTAATGTGGACAAGTTTGTGGTGCATTTTTGTAATATTTGGTTTAGGCGAAGAGCCCAGCTTTCTGTGGTTGGTGCCGTCCATGGATGATTTTTAGGTATTATAGCAAAGCAGACTTGAAACTGTTGTGTTTGTTTGTTTATTATTTTTAAGTTTTTTTTTAATTTTGAGGTTGTAGTATGGTTATATTTCTCCCACCTAGACATCCTGTTCTCTTCCTTTCAAATCTGTGTCCTTTATCTTTCATTAACTGTTGTTGAATACGTGTGTATCTCTACACATATATTCCTAAGCTGCATTCATTTTCATGCCAGTAAAGTGCTCTGGTATTGTAATATATTGCATGAATTATTATATCAAGAAATGAAAAGAGTTTTTGTTTTCACATTGGAGTGGGCACAATAAAAGTTTGACTATCAAAGTCATCATGCCTCCAGTATTCTATATTAAGTTAATCCATGTTGCAGCTGTGTCTGTTAACTTCGTCCATATCCCAGTATCCTGGATCAACTCCTTCCGTGTTCCATTTTCCTGTATTAACTCCATCCGTGTTCCAGTGTCCTGCATTAACTCCATCCGTGTTCCAGTGTCCTGCATTAACTCCATCCGTGTTCCAGTTGTCTGTATTAACTTCATCCGTGTTCCAGTGT
>NC_022015.1:85225638-85229487 GCF_000317375.1 Microtus ochrogaster
TAACTCTATCCGTGTTCCAGTTGTCTGTATTAACTCCATCCGTGTTCCAGTGTCCTGCATTAACTCTATCCGTGTTCCAGTGTCCTGTATTAACTTCATCTGTGTTCCAGTGCCCTGTTTAAACTCCATCCATGTTCCAGTTGTCTGTATTAACTCCATCCATATTTCAGTGTTCTGTGTTAACTCCATCTGTGTTTTCTAAATTGATGCTTAAACAAAAAATTTGACCACAGTCTTAAAGCTGACGTGAGATAAATTCTCACACATGTGTTGAGCATCCTCCTTCATGGTACCATTAAACTCACAGAATCCTTTGTTGCCTGTATAATACTGGTCCATTGGTGTGTGTACTTTGCCCAGTGCAGACTTTATGGGTGGTTTGTTTCGTAAGTTAAATGTTTCCACTTGTGAATGTTCACAGTCTATCCATCTGGTTCTAACAGAAGGGAAAATGCTTCTAGTATGGTGGTCTTATCCAGACTGATTATGGGTTGTCCAGGACTAAGTAATTTGCATGCTAGGATAAAGTTTTCATAATCCTGTATTTCATATTTAATTTAGAATAAGCTTGCTTTCTGCGGATATCAAATTCTATAGTGTTACTTCACAGCCACTCAGTTGCATTATTTGTAACATGGAGACAGTTGATGCGCTGAGATCCTAACACTGCACACGAAGTCATCACCAGCAGTGGTTTGAAAGCCTGCGATCAGAAAGAAAACCTCCGTGGTCGATGATGTGTCCCCCGTGGAGCCCACCCCTCATCTCCAGGCTTCACAGCCTTAAGTCCATGCTGCCTTTACCTACAAATGCTTTCTCTGGTGTAGAGTGTGATGTTCATTCCTTTTAAAATTCTTTGAGGCTCCTGTAATTATAATTTGATTTAACTCCTTGTCATTTAATGGCATGAAATGTCCTTTAATTATATTTATGTTATGCATTCTTTACAGTGTTGAATGAATTCACAATTCTCATTTTGAAACGAAACTACATTGTATAAATTATATAAGTAATTACATACACTTCAGCTCTGCCTTTGCTCCTGTGCAGCCATCCAAGCTTGAGTGTGTTCCCCATCCGAGACAGTGGTGGACACCTTATTCAGAATAGCTCAGGATGAGAGTGATCCTTTCCCTTAGAGCCCTTTTATAGACACAGTTTCCCATTTCTTTGGCAAATTGGTATCATGAAGTTTTATTCTAGTCATAGGAGAGAATGTTTAGAAGTAATTTTTCTTTTTATCAGAAGCAAACACAGGCAGTTTGCTTTCAGAACAGAGCACCCTTCTGATGATGGACGGTGTGTTATTACGTGGAAAATCATCATTTCGCTAGCAGATGAGCTAGCATGAATTTAGCATTTTGTATCTCTTTCTTGTTTTTATATAAATTATAATAGGTAACATATCTTTTAGCTTCAGAATTCAAAATTGCATTCTGATCCAGCCCCTTGATTTTCTCCACGCAGCTAACCAATCAGTTCTATTTTTCTAGCTGTGTTTTTCTAACATTATTACATGCATGTACTAGCCATGTCAGCATACGTTCCTCTTCTAACATTATTACATGCACGTAAAAGCCAAGCCATGTCTGTATACGTTCCTCTTCTAACATTATTACATGCATATACTAGCCACGTCAGCATATGTTCTAACATTATTACATGCATATACTAGCCACGTTAGCATACATTTCTTTCCCACATAAATGACATGATAGTCTATATTGCCCATATAACAGATTTTATCCCTTAATCTTTAAAATCGAATAAATTATTGTAATTTTAAATTATTTGCCATCCTAAAATGTTTACTTGAGTTGATAAGATTAAATATTTATCCTTTTGTTATTTCTATTGTTTATTGCCATTGTGAAGTGTAGTACATATATTTCTTAGCTTATATTTTGAGATCACAATATAATTGCATCATTTCTCCTTCCCCTTTCTTCTTCCCAAACCTTCCCATGTACTGCTCCTGTTCTCTTTCAATTTTATGGCCTCCTATTTTTTAGTTGTTACATACATATATGTGTATATACATAGCCATTTCTAAAGACTTAAGTACACTGCTCTGTCTGTATGGTGATGGTTGCAGATATGTTTCAGGCCCCCATTGGTGTTGGATAAGAAGTTCTTGTGTTTTTTCCTGAGGAAGGCAGGGCTCTCCTGCTCTGGGCTCTTCTTTGTTGCCCTTAGCTCTTCGTGTAGAGTTTACTACCGAGTGTACTTCCCCTGCCCTCTTTAGCCTGATTGTTGCTGCCCTGCTAGTCCAGCTCATGTGTTGCATAGACTTTATGGGTGTTACCTTCTGACATAACTGTGTGACACAGTCTGATGGCAAACTCAGGGCTGGGGCGTTTTTTATAGAGCTTCTTAAGAATTTGGAGACATAGTTCTAAACTCATACTTATTTTGAAGTAGCTCTTCAAAACTTTATGGGTCTTACTAAAATTTATAGCTGTAGTCCAGGAAAATCAGCACTTAAATAAGACATAGGACACAAGGGGCCACACTGAAACCCTACGGCTTTACACTAGCATACTGACAGACTGTTTTTACATAGTGTGTATTCATGTAGGAGTGTTTGCACACTTTACACTAGCATACTGACAGACTGTTTTCACATAGTGTGTATTCGTGTAGGAGTGTTTGCACACTTTACACTAGCATACTGACACACTGTTTTCACATAGTGTGTATTCATGTAGGAGTGTTTGCACACTTTACACTAGCATACTGACAGACTGTTTTTACATAGTGTGTATTTGTGTAGGAGTTTTGCACACTTTATATGTTGGTATAGAGAGAAGATATAGTGATAAGGTCATTATATTACTTAGCTGTAGGGTTTTTTTTGTCTTATTTTGTTGTTAAAGAATGGTACCTATTTATGCCTCTTAGGCACCGGACTTCCACTCTGGGACTGTAGACGGCAAGTTTACTGTCTTGCTTTGATTGGCTATAATCTTTTTACATCACTGGCCCTTCACTTACTAACAGCTCAGATGAACAGAGCATCAAAATTCAGTTTACAGTGGTCAAGATTTGCAAAATATGTGCAATTGAAAACCTGAACAGGTGTCATATCTTTGGAAACCTTCTTTGACCGTCTTCATGATACATGATACTGTTCTCCATTAAGTGTGTGTTAGTGCAAATGTTTTTTCTTGAAAATGCCTCGTTATTATTATAAAGTGGCATTGATTTCCACAAACATGAAGATCTAGTTTTTTTAAACTTCTTCAGTAAAAACGTTAACCTATGTCTTTAAGTTCCGCCTGAAGTGGACTGTAGCACTGCCCACAGTTGAAACTGTCTTTGACTTGCAAAAACATAAAAGGCCCAAGGTTTTTACTCCAAATATGAGAAATCTGGCATTCCCAGAAGGAGGATTTCCATTACATCATCAGTGTGAAGCGTTCATCTCACGAAAGTGAATATATTATTACTTTCAGAATCCTATTTTGCCCGGCAGATGCGCTAACATAAAGTAAGCAGTAAATCTGTTGGCTTCCTTGAGATAATTAGTAATTTACATATAACCTTTGGCTATTTTTTTATCTTAGAATACGCATGTAAGTTGTGCAAAATTGTTTTTCATGTAGAAAGTGCTTTGAAATGCAAAATATAATTAAATTCTCTATTATTTAAGACAGTTGTGTTTCTCAATGATGCTGTTGAGACGATTGAGAATATTCAGAGTCCAAATGGAAGGTGGGAGGAAGCTCAACCATAGACCCTGTGGATTACGTTGTTATTTTTCTTTATTGAGACAAATGAAAATGCCCACGTAGTGAGAACGCTGCAGTTTTCCTACATTAACGTATGTATAAATGGCTTGGTTGTTTT
>NC_022015.1:85229633-85258881 GCF_000317375.1 Microtus ochrogaster
GTATAAATGGCTTGGTTGTCTGGGTGTTTCGCTGTTTTGTATATCGAGTTAAGGGGCAGGAAGCCTAGTATTTAGAGCTGTTTGTAACTCTGTCGAGGGCATGGGCGCAGAACCAGGAAACTGCCAAGAATTCTGGGCACTAGCACAGTAATAACGAGGAATGGTGAATTATATTCCAGGTTCTAGGGACTGAAACCAGTCCTGCAGACTGCAGGTCAGAAAGTGTCTGTTTGACCAGTTGGTCAGCAAAATTAGTAGCATCTCTGACTCCCTTAAGACACCAAGTGGTTCTGTTGTACCGATGTAAGCCTAAAGATTTCATCGTTTTAGTGATGATTGAGCCTAGCATCTGCTTTAATGTGAGAATGTGTGGTATTGATTATCTATAGGGTTCATATTTCATATTACTGCATAATAATGGCGATATTTTACTCATGAGTGTTGATGTAGTTTTGCGACCTTGATTGTGCCTTTTTACTTAGAATACTTGCTACCTGGGCTGTTGTGCACCAATTAATCTTTAAGATATGCTGGTATAATCTTCCCAGGTGAAAACATATATTTTTTTCTGTAGACTAGAAAAGTTAAAGCTCGCCTAGTCAAATTTATCTTCTATATAATGTAGAAGCTAATGTGTCAAGAAAATTTCATATTAATTGCATGTATTTTCTGATAATGTTATTTGTAGTGATACCATGCATTTTAGCAACCTATTCAAAGAGAATTATTAGAGTTAATTTCACTTGCACTGTTTCTGTTAATGTTTTCTATTTTTAATTATATCCTGATTGAAATTACATATTAATATGCCCTCTTAGATCTGTGCATGAGTATCTTTTCCTGATTTTCATAAAACATTTAATTTTTAGGACATACAATTAGCAGATACCCTGCTCATTAATGAACAATGAAGAAATATTTTAATAACAGCTCCATAGTTTTTAAATTAAATAAATTTCCCAGATACTTCCGGCCAAGAGATTAGTTCATAACGAGTAACAGACCCACCGTCTGTGGTCCTTTTGTCTCACCTCTATAAATCCTTCACAATCTCAGTCCTGATGGGTGAGTGCCGCCACCTTTTATCTACTGCCTACAATATTTAATATGCCTCATTATTGTGCACAGAATTGCTTTTTATTTTTCTTAAGATAAGTGTTTGTGGATTTCAATTGAAGGTGACTGTGTCCCGAAAGCTGGCAGTTAACGATAACAGCGAATAACTTTTATGAATGTGAGTACACAGAAACCAGGCTGGCAGAGGCTATTGTCACATAGTAAGTAGCCCACACTTTGGGCAGGCTGTTAAATCTCGGTCATATGTGTGATTTCACAAGGAAAAGGGTGTTACAAGGTGGTTTTTTATTTTATTTTAAATCCAGTATTGAACTTTACGCAGAACAGAATATGTTCTAATTGTCCTCATCTTTTTTTTTAATATCAGAAATTTATTGTTAGAAGTGAACTTCATAAAATGGAAATGGGACGCTAGATCATAAGGCATATCCACTGAAGGCAGAATGCCCCCTTGCTAATACGTGTACTAGCTTTTCATGCGGTTGAAGATTTAAACACGGAGCGTCGCTGCACTGCTGCCAACGCCTGTTGATCACGGAGCACATGTGCTCCGTCCTGCAGCACTGATGCCGCTTCATGCGGGTTCTCACCAGGTCCCCAGAGCTTGGGCTGAATTCAGCGTCTGTCCCCGGTGACATGGAAGGGGATGAGCGAGACACAGTTGCAGATAATTCCTCCTAAGAGTTGTAAAGCAGTGGATGTGAGCTATCAGATTTTGCTTTAATTAAATCTGGTTTCCAAAACAATACATCCGTATCTCTCAAAATTAGAATGAGCCGAAGCATAGACTGGAAACTCATGCACATGCTCACAACCTCCTAAAGCTGTCTCCCTGGGTCCTGCAGATGGACACCTCTCTCTTATCTGTCCTTCCCGGTTTCCTCTATGCATAGTCCAGTAAATTCAAATATGTGATCCCACCTCAATTATTTCTTACACAAAATAATATTTTATAATATACCAAACCTGAGATATCATATGATACATGAGAAAACAGTTTCACGTGCTATCGAGAGAGAAAAACTACTGGAAATTCAATAGTGCCATGGTAGTGATTGCCAAGGACATGGCGATGTCAGATTTTCTGATCTGTACAAAATCCACATGGTGGGGGTGAAGCGATGCAGCCTGTCCTCTGCCACATGCCATTTTGTCCCTAATAATATAAAGTGGGGCCTCTCCACTGCAGATCTCATTTCTTTATCTACAGACACTATTGTCCCACAGACTATATCCTAATCTAGGAAATCCCATGTTCACACTGCTTTTCTCTTTAGCTGTTGAAACCTTCTTCTGCCTGGCTTGCTCTGTACCTGTGTCAGTGTGCTTGGAGGAAATCTGGAGCGAGCCTTTGCTGAGCTGTGCTCACTCTCTGTCTTCCATGCTCAGCATCTTCTCTTCAGAGAGAGTTTTCAGGATATTATTTCCCACCAGTTGTACAATGGAGAAACTGCAGTTCTGTGATTTGCCAGAGAAGAAATGGCATTTCGGGGGAACCTTCAGGTTGCATGTTGTGTGTCGTGTAAAGTAGTCCTTAGTTTCCGGTGTTCATGATTCATGAATCACATATTTCTCTCTCTCTCTCTCTCTCTCTCTCTCTCTCTCTCTCTCTCTCTCTCTCTCTCTCTCTCTCTCTCTCTCTATTGTTCACCCTTTCCCTCCTTTCGTTGAGTTGTTGATCCTTTCTGCAGTTTTTATCCCTGGAGTGCTTTCTGCCTTGGAGATTAGCCTCTGTCTTCGGTATGGGTTTTTCTTTCTCAGTTTGCCATTTGATTCTTCCTCCGTTCTTTGAACGTCATCCTAACGTATCCATTTGTTCTAACCCAGTCTCATGAGCTGTGTATCCTGTAAGGGACAGAAGCATGCTTTACAAGAGCCCAGGCTCCAGTAGATGCCGTGTCTGACAATGTCCTGTCTCTGCTCCTAGGCGGTGCCTTCTCGCTGCGTGGTCTTAGGGTGGAAGGGAGAGGCCAACTCTCTGCCTTCTTGGTTTTTGAGGGCACTTAATCCCAAACCCGAGAGTGGACCATTTATGATTTAATCATCTCTAAGATTCTATGCTTCACAAAAGGCATAAGAGTCAACCTCAGGGTTTAGAATTTCAGCAAATAAATATAAGAAGATACTTATATTTATGTTTAATGGGGAGAGTTGCCAAAATTCTTGTGTCTTCTATAATTCATGTCATAGATACTTCCACCTCTGTGGCTGTAACTTGAAAATTTGAAATAATTTCAATTAGAAATGCTTTCTCTTAGTCGACCAATGGAATCGAATAGAAGACCCTGACTTTAACCCACAAACCTATGAACACCTGATTTTCGATAAAGGAGCTAAAAGTATACAATGGAAAAAAGAGAGCATCTTCAACAAATTGTGCTGGCAAAACTGGATGTCAACCTGTAGAAAAATGAAAATAGATCCATATATATCACCATGCACAAATGGATTAAAGACCTCAATATCAGTCCGAACACACTGAACCTGACAGAAGAGAAAGTGGGAAGTACTCTACAACACATGGGCACAGAAGACCACTTCCTACGTATAACTCCAGCATCACAGACATTAAGGGCCTCATTGAATAAATGGGACCTCCTGAGACTGAGAAGCTTCTGTAAAGCACAGGACACTGTCACCAAGACAAAAAGGCAACCCACTGACTGGGAGAAGATCTTCACCAACCCAGCAACTGACAAAGGTCTGATCTCCAAAATATATAAAGAACTCAAGAAACTAGACCGTAAAAAGCTAATCAACCCAATTATAAAATGGGGCACTGATCTGAACAGAGAATTCTCAACAGAAGAAGTTCAAATGGCCAAAAGACACTTAAGGTCATGCTCAACTTCCTTAGCGATCAGGGAGATGCAAATCAAGACAACTTTAAGATACCATCTTACACCTGTCAGAATGGCTAAAATAAAAAACACCAATGATAGCCTTTGCTGGAGAGGTTGTGGAGAAAGGGGTACCCTCATCCATTGCTGATGGGAATGCAAACTTGTGCAACCACTCTGGAAAGCAGTGTGGCGGTTTCTCAGGGGGATCAACCTACCCCTGGACCTAGCAATACTACTCTTGGGAATATGCCCCAGAGAGGCACTATCATACAACAAAAGTATATGCTCAACTATATTCATAGCAGCATTGTTTGTAATAGCCAGAACGTGGAAACAACCTAGATGCCCTTCAATGGAAGAATGGATGAAGAAAGTATGGAATATATACATATTAGAGTACTACTCAGCAGTAAAAAACAAGGATTTCTTGAATTTTGCATACAAATAGATGGAAATAGAAAACACTATTCTGAATGAGGTAAGCCAGACCCAAAGAGAAGAACATGGGATGTACTCACTCTTATTTGGTTTCTAGCCATAAATAAAGGACATTGAGCCTATAATTCGCGATCCTAGAGAAGCTAAATAAGAAGGTGAACCCAAAGAAAAACATATAGGCATCCTCCTGAATATTAACCTTCATCAGCCGATGAAAGGAGACAGAGACAGAGACCCACATTGGAGCACTGGACAGAAATCTCAAGGTCCAAATCAGGAGCAGAAGGAGGGGGAGCACGAGCAAGGAACTCAGGACCGCGAGGGGTGCACCCACACACTGAGACAATGGGGATGTTCTATTGGGAACTCACCAAGGCCAGCTGGCCTGGGTCTGAAAAGGCCTGGGATAAAACCGGACTCGCTGAACATAGCAGACAATGAGGAATACTGAGAACTCAACAATGGCAATGGGTTTTTGATCCTACTGCACGTACTGGCTTTGGGGGAACCTAAGAAGTTTGGATGCTCAGCTTACTAGACCTGGATGGAGGTGGGTGGTCCTTGGACTTCCCACAGGGCAGGGAACCCTGATTGCTCTTTGGGCTGACGAGGGAGGGGGACTTGATAGTGGGAGGGGGAGGGAAATGGGAGGCAGTGGCGGGGAGGAGGCAGAAATCTTTAATAAATAAATAAATTTAAAAAAAGAAATGCTTTCTCTTTATTTTTATATTTTGGGGACTTTTGCTTTAGTGACTCTAGTGACTATAGATTCGAGGGCTCATGCCATGGTGTGGTCTGTAAGCTGCAGGAGGGCACTAGACAGTTGTGTATCAGATGTGGTTGAAACATGTTGTCTGAGTCTTAGGTGCTTTTTTCTTCCCTCTTGGGCACTAGCTAGTTAGATGCTCTACTTGGGACCTAGCAGCTCAGGGAAGAACCAGCATTGCCCGGCAAAGACCTCCCTGTCTTGCAGTTAGATATAGAGATGTCAGGATGGAGAGCAGGCCCTCCAGCCCCTGATCCCTCCTCTCAGCCTCCACTGGCTTGCTTTCCTCCCAGCAGCTCAGTCAGAAGGCAGCAGCTGGGACAGCCCTTCGTAACTAAAGACAGGCTTTGAGACGGATACCCTGTTGCTCCAAGTACTATGTTGTACTGCATTTAATGCCCTTGAAACAAGTAAAATAGGGGTAGAATTTGAATAAGAAAGGTGTCAGTGGGATCATCTTTGTTCATGACGTGACCAGTGGACAGGAGACGAGGAGCCTCAGGGCCTCTGACTGGTGTGTGTTCCCGCAGAACCACGCTCCTAGCCTTGATGTGACTGACCTAACTCACCCAGATTACTTTTCTCAGACTTCCTGTTGAGTTCCTGTATTCAGTAAATGTGGGCTCATTTAAAGTAGGAAATGGAGACATTAGATTAGTTTTTGTCATTGTTTGTTTTGTTTTTTAATGTGGTTCTTCAAGACAGCGTTTCTCTATATAGCTTTTACTGCCCTGGAACTGGCTTTGTAGACCAGGCTGGCCTCAAGCTCACAGAGATCCATCTGCCTCTGCCTCCAGAGTGTTGGGATTAAAGGCACAAGCCACCACCACTCATCTGAGACATTAGGTTTTCAGCATCGTATTATCTGAATTTCTTTGAAATGAAGCTTCGTGTTTTTCAAGTTGTTATATAGATTTGTGCAGGATTAGGTTCCCAGATAGTTCTCAGAAAATTAGCAGGCTGGCTCTACAGTTTGTGTAGAAATACAGACTGCTCAAAGTATCTCCAAAATCCTGAAAGGGTTCAAAAACACACATACTCTGATTTTCCAGAGTCGCCAAGAACATAATATAAAACACTCGCAAGAGCTGGGTGGTGGTGGCGCACGCCTTTAATCCCAGCACTCGGGAGGCAGAGGCAGGCGGATCTCTGTGAATTCGAGACCAGCCTGGTCTACAAGAGCTAGTTCCAGGACAGGCTCCAAAACCACAGAGAAACCCTGTCTAGAAAAATAAAAAAACAAAACAAAACAAAACAAAACAAAAAACAGAAAACAAAAAAACACTCACAAGATGAATTAGAGCAGTGGGCCTGAGTGGAATCGGACCCTGCTCTGAGATCTACTTTGTTTTAAAAGGAACACATGGCAATTTTCTGGGGTAAATGTCGTTTTAGGACGTTGTCCTGAATCTGCTGGATACAGCTGCAGATGACGAGTTGTGACCTTTCTCACACATCATACACGGAATTCTCTCTGAAAGGGTCATAGGCATAAGTTAAAAGGCGGAAGCTTTGAAACTCACTGGAGACACCATAGAAATTCTCATAATTCTGAATAAATGATGATGTCTTAAATATAGCTCCCGTAAGATAGCTGTCAAAAGATTCAATAATAATTTTTATTTCATCAAAGTTAACTTTTATGCCTAAAATAATTTTAAAAAGACAAGATGCAGAATCGGAATGAATATTTACAAATTCCCATGTGATAAGGAATCAAGTGTCCAGAATACATAAAGAATTCACATGATTCAACCAGATAATGTTCTAGACACTGTCTAAGTGTTAGAGTAGAGATTGTTTTCAAAGGATGTTTATGGTAGACCATCAGCAAAATAAACAAAACATAAATACCATTTGGATGTGACATTTACAATCACATGTAAACTTAGGGATAGGAACCTTTTGTTAAATGGGTATAGAATTTTTCTTTGGGTGATAAAAGTATTGGAAATCGTGTTTATGGTTATACTGTATTGTGAATATAATTATCGTTACTTTTTGTGGTCAAATTGACAATCACCTGTTCTGGGTGAGATCCAACTTTATATCCACTGGGCAGGCTGAGTAGACTTGACGGATAACATATACTTGTGGAGCCGAGCACACTGCGGCCCCATGTGCTGTGGACGGGCAGGGTTTGTCAGTTTCTGAGAAGGCCAACTGTGTCGTCACGTGACCTCACCTCTGTCCACCTGGAAGCGTTTTCTTCAGGGAAGGTAAAGCCCTGAAACCTGAATACAGAGGACGTGTGTCGAGTGTCACTATTCACGTCTGTGCAAAGGTGAACGTCATGTAAATATACACTTGTTATTTGGCTCAGAAACACACAGAATGTGGTAGGTGGATGAAACCATATGTAAAACACCATATGTAATGTAACACAGAGGCAAATACATATGCTGTGTGTCTGTGCGACCATGTGTATTTGGGAGCATGTCCACATACATGCAAGCGTCAGCGGAGAACGCCAAGTGCTTTCTGTGCCTCTCTGCCTTCCTTTTCTCATGACAGCGAGAAGCCTCCGTGGTCCTCCTGTCTCGTTGACCCACAGCAGGGAAGGTTGAACAGGCTCACCGCCACACCCAGCTCTTTCTATAGGAGCCAGGAATTCAAGCTCAGATCTTCACACTTGACTATTAAGGGTTCTTACGCACTGAATTATCTCCCCAGTCCCTATATAGACAATTTTATGGTATATGTTAGAAGACACCACGATGGTTCAGTGGGGAAAGTCTGACAACTGGAAACCAGTCCCCGAGAGCCACAGATGGGTTGAGAGAGTAGACTTTTACCAACTCTCTTCTCACCATCAAGTGGGTTCTGCAGCATATGTGTGCATACATATACGCAAATAAATGTAGTTTAAAAACACTACGTGTATACAAATATGAGTAAGATTTCCATACTAAAGACAAACCCAGAGAATTGGCTCAGCAGGTGTAGATACTCTCCGTGTGAGCATGATAGTCTGACTACAGCCCCTGGAGCCCTTGTGAGATAGGGGAGCACTGATCACATGACATCGTCCTCTGGTCTCCACATCCATGCTGTGGCACAGACACCACACTTGTACATATCACATGCATGCTTTCAGTAGTAGTGATAACATTGGTAATAATAGTGATAGCATAGATGTTGAAATAATTAATGACTATAGATGGGCAAGAAGTTGATATTTTAGTGTAATGGATACTTTCTGTAATCAAGTTGCATTTTGGTGGCCTTACAAGTCTGCATAAAGTGAATTGAATAGTACACCGTGCTCAGGTTTATAGATACAGATTATACCGTGGTAGGATTGTTAGGAAAGCCTCTTCAGTTTGCATTTCCTTGAAAGCTAATGATGTATGTCTAGCCATCTGTGTTTCTTCTTTTGAGAGTCCTGCGTTCAGATCTAAGCCTATTTTTTGACTGGTTGTTTCGTTTCTTTTTAGTTTTTAACTTTTTGGTTCCTGGTGTATTCTAGCTGTTAATTATCTCTTGGATGTGAGCTGGCAAAGGCTTTGTCCCATCCTGTCGGGTAAATCTCCTCTTTTCTTGTACATCAGCATTGTCAGTTCTGAGCTCCCGCTTGACAGTTATTGGCCTTATTTCCCGAGCGATCAGGGCCTGTTCCTGAAGTGCACATGACATGCCGTAGTGCCCGCTTGTCTTCTCTTCCAGCACCACCAGGGTCGGAGCTTTTATATGGAGGATTCTTTTTTATCTTCTGGAAGTTGATTTTTGTGCAGCTTCATTTGTCACCAGTGACACCTAATTTTCCTAACAGCATTTGTTGAAGATATTGTTTTTCTTCCAGTGTGTATTTTTGGGAACTTTGGAAAAAATCAAATGACTGTAGTTGCATGGCCTGAAATGTGGGCCTTCTAGTTCATCTCGTTTGTCTTCATGTCTGTTTTTGTGCTGGTATTATGTTGTTCTTATTATTATGTCTGTGTTGCATAACTTTAGATTGGTATGGTAATGCCTGTATGATAATCATCATCGTCATCATTATTATTGTTATTATTACTATTATTTTGTACAGGTTTGCCTTGGCTGTCCTGGGTCGTTTGTGTTTCCTTGTGAGTTTCAAGATCGTAGTGAAAATAAGACATACATTGTCTGTGTGACATGGAGAAACGAGCTAGACATGCATTGGATCCTCCTGGCTGGCCAGAGCCTCCCCCTAGCCTGATAGCTTTCATGGTCCTAGAAGGTGTTGTGCAATTTTTGGGGATCAGCCTACAAGGCAGTATGTATCCACTGGCACAATAGTGTCCCTGAGGCTATTGGGGTAACGAACTACTCTGATTAGATTTGTGGTCCACCTCACAGGAAGAAATCTATGCCTGATACTGTAAACTGGTTACAAAAAGGTGTGTGGGGGAAACTAAGTCATAGGCCCCAGGTGGAAGCTAAATATGTCGTTTAGATGAATTGACACAGAGTCACACATCCTTCTAAAGAGCTGTGTGTGTATTTGTGGTTTGTGGGCAGTCACACACTATTCTTAGCCTTGGTCACAGAAGTCTTTTCAGTGGCTGGATGTTTTCAGAAACTGCGGCTGTACAAGGTCCTGAGAACGTGGTGGTCTAGTGCGCAGCTGTAAGGTTTGTGTCATTCCCTTTAATATCCAGGGAAGGCAGAGCGAATGTGAGAGCGAGAAGATAGGGAGAAGGTCTGCCAAAGCTGTATCTGGATATAGCGCAAACTTGGGCGAAACCAGAATGTCACCGTAGCTTCAGTTACCACGGGTCTGCCCAGGAATCGGCTTGGCTCGCTGCAAGGCAGGCGTGGGTGGCCCCACCCATTACTGCTCAACTCTGTGCTGCTGATGGATCCCGTAACAGGGGGAACATATCTGGTGATGTTTTCATCCAGTGGTCACTCAGATCACTTTGGCTCAGGAAACAAAACCACAAGTCATGAATCTGGGAGAAGGGGTTGGGATGGAGAGCAGTGTAGGAGGAGGTCACTTGTTTGTTCCAGCCACCCAGAACCAAAATAACCACACAAAAATTACATTATTTAAAACACTGATTGGCCCATTAGCTCTTTCTTTTTATCGGCTAACTCTTACATATTAATTTAACCCATCTCCATTAATCTGTGTATTGCTATGTGGCAGTGGCTTACTGGCAAAGTTTTGACATGTCTGATTCTGGCAGCAGCTCCATGGCATCTCTCTGACTCAGCTCTTCCTTTCTCCAGCATTTAGTTAGTTTTTCCCACCTACTTCTATTCTAACCCGCCATGCTCTGCTATAGGCTCAAAGCAGTTCTTTATTCGTTAACAGTAATCACAGCATACAGAGGGAATCCCACATCACCTCCCCTTTTTTGTTTAAATAAAAAAGGAAAGTTTTAATGTTAACATAGTAAAATTACATATAACAAAACAGTTATTAAGCAAGAATTACTCTTACAATATTTATATCTATTTTATTTTTTCATAACTAAGGAAAACTATATTATTACTATTTACTCTTTAACTCCATCAAAGATCTTAGAAGGATATAATATTACCTAAGTAAACAGGAGGTGCATTGTAAGCAACTTCCAAAACTCAGAATTGACAGAGACTTGTCACTGCCTGGACAGTCACCCAAAGTTCTTCTGTAATGTTGGAGCATCCATCTTCAGCCTTCAGGCCCATAGTATCCAGCAGACTTTTCCATGAAGCAGGAAATTTCAAAGACAATTCCACCTATATTAGCAGTTTGTCTGTCACATTTTTCTTTGTCCTGCAGAATGTCTAGCAGACTCTTTCATGAAGCAGGAACCCTAAAGGATCGTCTTACCTCTAAACAAGTTTAGCAGTCATTTCTTTGGGGGTCCTGCCTGTTCATTTTATCAAGCAGTCTAGGCAAGAGCAGTTTCTTGCCAAATGGCCAACCAACTCCATAAGGAGCCTCTTTGATGCCCAACATCTTCTTGAAGTAGATTGGTGCTGCCAGAAGCAGATGTGTCTCACTGTCATGGAAAGTCCTAAGTTATTAAAACATTTTAAGTGCCATATTCTGTAGTCTTTTGAAAGGTATGAAGAATGCCTATCCATCTGAAATACGTATCTGTCTATCTAGAAAATCTAACTAACATGACTACAAGCTTGACTATTATGGATGATTATCTATTAACCTATTTTTCTTAATTATACACTACATTTTTACGTGAGCTAGACAATCATAATACCTTAATCAAGAGCAGAAATACGTATACACAATATAACAAAATTGACCTTAAATTTGTATCATTAAAGCAAGATCCATACCAAAGCAAAGTGTCCGTTTCTATAGCTGAGTGGGGCATTGGCTGGGGTGGGGAGCGGGCAAGAGCAGGGATAGAGGGAGAGTTACCGGAACACATCGTCTGTAAGCACAGCATTGTCAGAGAAGAATGAATGCTGGCTTTTGAATGAAGCGCAATAACTACTTGTTATCAGGATGTAGAGGAATCCGAGTAGACCAGTTTAGAGCAGGAGTGTCTAGCTCACGTAAAAGACAGCCGTGGTTGAGACTGGGGGATAATTCATCTTGGAACTGGAAGAAGAGTGAGTCTGGGGTTTTTATAGGTCATTCATATAATCCTCACTGATGGATTGGTCACAGTGGATGAGACAAAGGCCTACTGTCAGAGCACCACCTGGGGCTTCCTTCACCTTTAGTGACCAGGTAGGCGACATTAAGCAGGAAGTCTGAGACGTGGAAGAAAGGGTGTGGGGAGAGGAGTCACACAACAGCCAAGAAGGAACACATATGTTTTCTCCATGTCAGATATTAAAGTAGGTTCACTGAAAAGCTCACGGAGGTTGCTGGGCAGTTGGCAATGCAAGCCGGGGGTTTCAGAGAAAAGCAGTGTGAGCATGGAACTCCCAAGCCTACGACAGACGGCTGTTGACTGTGCTTGCCCGGGATCATAAGCAAAAGCCATGGTGTCCATGGGGACCTCAGAAGTCTTGAGATTCTGCACAAGCTGGTGACTCCCACCACTAGGTGGAGCCAGGCAATTAGAATAAGTATCACCACACAGCATCACTTGAGCCCTAAAGTACGTGTTTTGCTGGGTAGAGAAACTGATCAGGAGCATAATAAATGTCTGCATAAAGGTATTATGGTAACACCAGCATATCTGAAAGTGTCCATTGCAGTAACAGTGCTGTGTAATAAAACATAGAGTTGTGTGTGAGTGAAAAAGACATTTCCATGTCTGATTCTAGGCAACCTTGTGACGGATAATAAAGAAATGCATAGCTGGAATCAGAGTCTAGAGCAGGAAGTTACTCAGGAAGTGGCTTACACAGTTCCTCCTTACATGGTCTAGGTCGCATTTCCCATACCCACAGCAGACATCTGCATTAGTGGACGCTTGCACATTCACCTTTGTTCGTCTTCCAGGCAGAGCTTCAGAGTTGAAAGCATATTTGCCTGAAATAAATTTCTTTAAAATATTTCCTTGCTTTTAAGAACCCCTGTCAGGTAACAGTGAGTGGCCTGTCATTAACTGTCAACACTGTTTTCTTCTGTCTCAGACATGTTGAGATACTGTGTGACTTGGGGACCTTATGTTTGTAATTTCACATTTGCATTCAAGTTTCCATAGAGGTTTTCTGACCAATGCTGGTTTGCCAGTGAGTTCAAGTTTCTCAGCTCTGTTCCCCATAGCCAAGTGTGATGGTGCCGGGACCATACGTATCTCTTACCAAACTTCCACATTATGTAGAGCCCCCTTTCTTTGTGAACAATTAGAAAATTTAATCATTGCTAACAATCATGTTTTAGCTGTTTTGGAATGAGTAGCACATGTGAAGGTTTTTGATACAATATTTTTAAAACAGTGTGTGTATTTCAGTGATCACAGCCTTGGAAATATTGCTAAACTTCTGGATATCTTCAAATAGACTTGAAATAAACATGGCTGTGTCTTCCTTGAAAGTGTAAAATTCATTGTTTTAATAAAGTTTTTGAATGGTCCTTTCCAGGGATTCATAAAACACGTTTTAAGACATTAAGACTTGGAAAGTGATTTAAGTAGAGCATATTATGTATATTCATCTTTTTCTACTTATGTTAAGTTCCTAAGGTATTGGTTGTTAATGGGCCATCCTCTCTAACTCATTCTGTTTACTAAGCTAGAACCAGGATGTGCGCAATTACTGTGCAGTAAAGCCTTTAAAGCAGAATGTGTCGCACTAGAGAAGGCTTGTGCTCATTTGCAGCCAGGCGGAGAAGGGGCCAGGATCGAGCTGGAAAACAAGCTCCGTGCACACTCTTGCATTGATTATCGTCTGAGCGTCTCAAGTTTAGTGCTCTTGGCATCTGGAGTGTTTTCTAGCATGGTTTGTAATGTGTTTTCCCCTCTTCCCATGTTGCTAACATAATGGTTTGCCATCCCTGTTGGATCTTTCCCTGTGTTGTTACCCTTCCCTTTCTGCGCTCCAGCCACACCCACCGCATCTTACAGACGCCTTTTTAGGTGTTTATTTATGTGAGTGTGGACACCTTGGTTGGTTCTCTCTCTGGTTTCTTGTGCTATGCACCAGTGAACAGTGGTGCGTGGGTACTCGATGAGGGGTGTGTTCAGTTCCCTGTGTGCCTAGTAGAGCCATTGCCTGGTCTGTCTTTGTGCTGTCTTATATAATAGATGTGCAAGGCACTATCTGTCCATCAGTTTATAAAGCGTCCTCTTTGTCCACATCCTTGTCAAGAACTTAATGTCTTCATTTTTATTATTGTAGCCATCCTAACAGGCGTGAAGTACTGTTGTGATGTTTTCTGTTTACATTCGCTCTCCAGGCGATTAACAATGTTGAAAACATTGCTTGTGTGTCTTTCTTAGTTGTAGCATTCCATCTCTGAAGAAATGTCTGTTCAGGTTCTTCAACATTCTGAAATTCTGTGTGTGTGTGTGTCTGTGTGTACATACATCCATGCTTACACACATACATGTGTGTGTGCTAGTGCATGTGAAGGCACATGGATATGGAAGTCAGAAGTCAACTCCAGTTGCCTTTCCTCAGCAGCTGCCCACATTGGTTGTTGAGACAAAGTCTCTCATTGGCTTAGAGCTTGCTAAGGAGGCTAGACAGGCTGGCTGACCACTGAGCCTTAAACTCTGCTTGCCGCTTCTTTCTGCAGTGGTATCTGTTATCGTCCCTGTAACAGCCCCTAAACATTTAGAAAGGTCCCCAGTTGTCTTGTTCACACCGTCGTTACGCCTCCTCTTAGAGTATCTCCAGCATCTCATCTGGACCTGCATCTCATCTGGACCTGCATCTCATCTGGACCTGCATCTCATCCTTTCCGTCCTTGGACCTCTGCAGTCCTGGTTTTGAGTGGTTTTTTTTTTTTTTTTTTTTTTTTGTCCAACTCCTATAATCTCTACCTGATACCTGCTATGTTTTTATCTTTCCCTCTATTTTCAAAGTCTGCCTTTATATATTACCTCTTCATTGAATCCCTGAGGTTTTCTGTGATGTAAATACTGTGACTCTATTTGGCCCGAGTTCTTCCGTCAGGGGCCCCCAGGAAACCACTGCGCTTCATGCCTTCTCCAAACAAGACTGAAGTTCTTTGAGATACATCAGGGGAAGTTAGCACATTTCATTGTCTTCCCACTTCCTTCCATCCCCATAGAGAAGCTGAATATTAGAGTTTATTCTCACTCCACTAAGATGGGGACAGGTTCTGTGGTAGATGCCTGCGGACTCATTCAGATGACATGACACACTCTTTGGGAATAACCCTGAACAAATGCCCATTGGAAAGTGATTTTTTTGCTCTCTGGGGTCCCATTTTGCTTCCAAAGCAAAATGACTGGAATCCCAATCTCTCCAGAATGAATATTTCAGCTAAAAATTGTGTATTGGTTGTGGAAATCATTCATTCCTTAAGAGGAAAAGCTGGACGTTGGTGGTGGTGATGGTGGCCTCTCTCTCTCTCTCTCTCTCTCTCTCTCTCTCTCTCTCCACTGCTGTTTGTAAGTGACCTCATCCTTCCTGGCTGTTGGATGTGGAGCGGCTTGATTTGCCCAGTGCAGATCTGCCACCTGATTTCTGGCTTTCTCTGAGAAGGAACTGGTTCACAGTGGAGAGAGGGAAGACTGGAACCTCATTTGTTAGCACCTGACTGACCTCCTGAGCACACACTACATATTAAAACAAGCAGAAGGGATTGACTGTGTTTGTAGCATTTTCTATGTAGGTATTTGAGTGCTAAAGAAGTTACAACTATTATTCCAGCTGTTGCAAATCAGTCACCAGTGTTTTAGGGATTGGCCAACAAAATAATAATCATGGGAAAAAGTATATATTTTTATGGGTTGAGATGATATTGAGAAACACAATTAATTAACAATAAAAGTAAAATATATACTATAACATTAAAATGCCTGTGAAGATTAATGTGTTTATAAAATAAGAAGCCATTAACTAACTTAAGCCAATAATATCAAGGGATTGTGTATAAATGTCACTACTCATATAAAATTAGGGACATATTTAAATAATGTCTATTTGAATAACTATTTAAAATCAATTACACTTGAGCAATAATGTTGGCCAAAAAAGTCTTGAGCATGTTTCACCAGGACTTGCTGGATCAATATGGGCTATATGCTATTTATTCTTAGTAATTTATAATTATATTCTTATTTAGTCATTGGATTTTCATTTGTTTAATGGGAAAACATATTGGATTGGCTGTATTTTATTATCTGATCCTTTGACACTAATTGTGTGAGAGTGCCAGCCATCACAGCTGATCTTGGGTCTCATCATGCCCAAGTTTTTCAAATGCGTTCAGAAAGACATGTGAACTTTCATTTCTTCCTCTATTATGACCATGTTAGGGGCTCAACTCTGTAGGCATAATTGAGGGTATCATTTCAGATATAATTCTGAAGAGAGACCCAGCAATAGTCATCTGTTTTTACTTTAACCCTGAATGACATTGTTTTGAATTATACTTGTTCATATAACATATAATTTTCCCCATCTTTTAGATAAAGAAATGCCAAGTTGGTTACTGGTAAACTATGAATGTGTTGACCTTACAATGAAAGGTCGGAGCCGATGGTCGTACCCGTCTCCTCAGGCAGCCCGCACTGGTAGCCGTCAGCTCCATTGCTGCAGTCTGTCGTGTTCTGTGTGCAGCTGAATTACATCTGACACAGCCTTGGCTGCTACTTTGTAAGATTTGAAGTAGACATTTATTCTGGCATCGCGAGATTTAGATTCATGGTTTACAACATTCTGTGGCAAAAACAAATAAGTGCAAAGTCCATTAGTTACATCGAAAGTTTGACTCTCCCAGCCGTAAGAATAAATCTGAATTGTCAAGGCTCTGATTGTTAAATGATTATAAGCACTACTGCTGTAGACCATAGAAGTTAAAAGTGTTTCTTCCGATGGGGAAGCAGGCTGCTTTTACATGGATGTGCGTCCTAACCATATCAACAGGCTCATTTGTGTGCATGAAGTGTGCTTTTGTTCCTGTTGCACAACTGGCTTGTGTCTGCAGCCCCGCCCCATTCTTCTCTTCATCTCGAAAAGAGTTTTGCTTTACAAGTTTGCTCTGCTTGCTTTAACCTTTGTTTATATAATCGTGATATATAAACCTTTGGTAGATATATAGAGAATGTTTCTGCTTGTGTCTTTTCATTATTTTGCCATAAATTCATTGTTTGGCAAATTGGTCCATAATTTAAGAAGATAGAATACTGTTGTGAGGTGTGAACATGGGGATAGCCATATCTGAGCAATAGTGAGATCCACTGCACTTTGTCTCTGCGTGGGCTGTTCACTTTCTTCATGAACACAAAGCACCCCTACAGCCTGTAGGGAGAGTAGATACGACGTTCACAGCAGTCTCTAGGAATTTAATTTTCACCGATTTAGGTATATCGGGTATTTCCATGTAATAGACAACAATTTCTGTTCTTCCTGGGCTTGGCCCCTTCACTTTGGGGTACTTGGGGGGCATGTAGAATCTGTATCATTTGCGTCTACGTATGAAGTCTGAAACTGAAATGTCCTAGATGCCTGTGGGGTGGTTAGACGCACTGCATAGAACTTGAGATCTGTGTGGTTCTGAGACAGTTACAGCTGTAGCAATTTCTGTCTTTTCTCTTTGCCTCAGCTCCTCTCAGAATGAGGCAGTGAGGCTGGATTTTCTGTACATATCCAGGGGATCAGACCACAGCAGACCCTAGACTGCAGTTTATAGTTATAAAGAGCATTTGGTACACGTGGTCATCCGCACACAGGGACTGGAGAGAGTGGCATTCTTGCTTTGGGTTGTACACACACCGAGGAACGTAGAAACCTGTCTCTTGCCATCACCTTGGAACAGAAGTTCCTGAGGTGAGAATAAGTTGTCCTGCATACTTCTGTCCTGAACGTCCAGTATTTTTTTGTTATTTAACAGTTGTCTGAAATGCCAGTCTTTTTTGTCAGGAAGTCTTGACCAGGTAGAAAGCACAGATCATTGAGAAAGCGTTATCTCCTGACCCTGAGCTGCTTCCCCACCCAGCCCCTGCCTACAAAGTGACTCTAAATTCTGTCTGTGGAAGTGTGGAAGCGCCTTGTTGGAGTGGAATTCACGCCCTTTCTACTTTGCCTGTCTAAAGTGCACAGTAACGACATTCAATACATTCACAGAGTTCTACAGCCCCGCGTCTGTCACCACATTTTAGAGTGTTCTCATCAAACCAGATCCAAGTCCCTCAGTCACCTTGCTCATTGTCATCCCATGCCAGTACCCACCCAACTTCCAGGTAGCTATCTTCCTCCTGTCTGTGGAATTACCTCTCTTCACATAGCTTTTAATCAAAGTCCTACAATATGTAGGCGTTTATGACTTGCATCTTCCACTTAACACGTACTTTCAGCACCTGCCCATATTATGACCTGTGTTAGTACTTAATTTGACTTTATTGCTGAACATATATAGTAAAGGTGCCATTTTCAAATCTCAGTAGCAGTCAGTGTTCAAACAGGACGATGGTAATTTTGAAATGAGAATTTCTTGAGAGTATGGCTGCTTTTCTGTTTCCTTCTGACTACAGTCATCCATGCGTACCGACTCCTGGTTCTTTACAGGAAATGCCAGTATCTCAATATTGATCTGCGCATGTCTTCTCTCTAGATATGTTGATCTAGATAGTTCTCTAATTAAGGATATTTTGAGTTCATCATTTGATATCTTATCCTGAGACATTCAGCTGAATGGTTTGGAAGTCCAACTTAATGTAATGACTTAATCCAAAGGTGTGCCAACTCCCTGAGTTCTGACCTATTTTCTCTTTCATTTCTTCCATAAAGGCTGTTCTTCTCTGAGCTCATTGCTATATGTATTACCAGCTCAAATAGTACTTATCATTTATAGCATGTTCCTTCTACTTAACACGCGTGCACAAGACAGATTACAGAGGTGCCGACTGTTTCCTCTTGGATAGCGAGGTTCTAATCACACTCATCCCTTGGGCTAATTCTAGTCCTGGAGCTGCTGCTAGATACTTTAAGTCACCAACACTCCCTTAGTTACAGTAACAACTCAACCATAGCTAATAAAAGACACTTGTGTTTAGGACTGCAGGGGGTGTACATTAGGCCACAGACCAACTGTTATCTGTTGTAATTGGCTTCTCTTTGAAAAGCTTCTGTTACAGGAGCTACCCTGCCTGAGAGACATGCTGTCCTGACGTCAGGGTCAGTAAGGTGTGGAGCCCAGCCATGCGGTCGCAAAGGCTCCTGTCATTACATGGCATAGAGCATATTTCATGGGCCAAAGAGGGGCTCCAGCTTGAAATTTGCAGAAGGAAGACACTTCCTGGGCATACCTGTAGAAGAGCATTTGTGATGGAAATTGTACCCATCACAGGAAGAAAAAGGAGAGCCACTTTGATCAGTGGATAACTTCTTTATAGGAAAACAAGTGAGGTAATCAATAAATTCACAGACATTTAACTGTTTCAGAGAAATTCCGAGTGGATCACCACATTTGTTAGACTTGTAACAAACATAATTCCTTTTATAGAAGAGAATTAATGGAATTTTAAATGTGAGTTGGTATCTGGGTGATGAAACTCAAGGTGGCCGATTACTGGGGCTATGAGAATACAATATTCTTAAAATTTATTTGGCTTCTGAATTATATAGTATGATTTTACTTTCTAAAGTAGTTTGAGACCCATTAAGAAACATTAGCGCATCAGCCTTTTCGGAATATTATAAATCTTTGACTGTGCGCCAATGCATGAATTCCCTGAGCCCAGAGTTTGTTTGGGAGCATATAATTTCATTTTATCTCAAAGAGCTAGCAAAATCATGTGACTCTGAACTCTAAGTTTGCCAGTGCTATAGACATGCTACATTGGCACGTGATAACATAGGAAGCGAATTCTGCTTAAAAAGTGTTGTATGTATGCATGGCCCAACATGATTCATGCTTAGATTAGCAGATAAAACTGTACATATGTGCTCTGCTCCACTGTATGTCCTGTCACGTGTCACATCCTGATACAGCTCACTTGACCTAGTTAACATGGATCACAGGCATGTTCTACTTTTTCTGGGATATCATTTAAAGTATTTCCCAAATCCAGCACATTGTTATTAATTACAGCTCCGTGGTGTCCGATAGCTTTTGGTTCCGTCGACTCTGACCCACTCTCCACCGCGTTCACCACACCCTGACTGACAGCAAGCATGCTGCATCGTTTTTCCCATGGTTCTTTGCTCTGCTTCCACGGGTTCCACTTCTTTCCATTACGTATGCCGGGGATGCTGCTCGTTCCCTTTTCTGTCTCTGTGTGACTTCACTTAGCATAATGCGGTCCAGGTTCACCTCCACTGCCACAGACCACAGGATGTCCTTGTTTATGGTACTGAGTAGTGCTCCATGGTATGTATGTACCACGTTGTCACTACCCAGTCATCCAGTTTGGATAGTTTGACTCAGAATATTGGCTATTGTTAATTACACTGCCGTGGGAACGAGCACAGATGCCTCTTTGTGCAATGATATCACTCCCTTTGTATTTATATCCTAGAGTGGCATTGCTGGATCCTATGATAGTTTTATTTTTAATTCTTTGAGGTTTCTCTATACTCTTTTCTATGATGACTGTAGTAATTTACAAGTGTGTACAGCAATTCTTTTTCTGAGCATCCTTACCAATGCTTGTTATATTAGTTATGAAGATATCTGCTATCCAGCATCTGTACCTTAGGATTAATATAGGCTATCTATGCTATCCTATAAGATCTACAGATTACATACAAATCCTTAGTAAAATTTTAATGTCATTTTATCACAGAAACAGAAAAAACAATCTCCAAATTCATATTCATGTTTTAAAATGCGATTTTTGAGAATCCAGAGATGGTTTGAGAACAAAGAAAAATCTGGAGGCATTATATTGCTAACTTTCAAAACCTGCAAAGTTAGCACAATCCATATAGCATGATGGGGCTGGTAACATGTTAGCTGGGTAACCATGAGGGTCCAGAAGCCCCCATAGAACTCTGGGTATTTTGCCATCTCAGTGGCCAGACAATCTACCCAAACAGTGAGCTCAGGCTCAGTGAGGGACACTGTCAAAAGGAATAAGGTCTGTAGCAACAGAGGAACATGTCTCTGAGTGACCTCTGACTTCTACACTCACTTATAGGTTGTAGTGGTTGAGTTGTTTAAAGAAAATCTGGCATACACAGATACACACTGGGACAGAGGACACAATTTCAGGAGTCTTCTCGTACCCTTTCAGATACTTTTGTTTTTCCAGTCTGGATTGGCCAGTGACAGTTACTTAATTCTTTGATTCTTCAGTCTAGATTGAGGTGTGATAACTTCTTGAGGTCAGTTATAATCTTTCCATGACCCTGTGTCACGTTGTGGCAGCACACATTGGTCTTCTGGAAAACATTGATCCAGTCAGATGCGATTCTTCTAAATATTGACCTACTTCATTTTGCCAGATCAAAAGTCACCATTGATCTAGAGAGAATAGTCTCTAACTATTGGAAAGATGTCGAGGTCATAGTATACAGTAGATTGTTACCCATACTATGAATTTGACTTGAAACCTTCAATGTTTCTCTTAGTTCTTTTTTTTAGTGTAGTTTACAAAACTCTAGACTTGCTTGTCAGATTTTCATCTGTATTTGTTACTATACTATTTTCTGATCCTTCCCCTCATTCACTGCCCTCCCTCTGCCTCCCCTCCTTCTCCACTTCCTTCCTCACCATCCTCTTCTCATGATGTGTTTTACACACACACACACACACACACACACACACACACACACACACACACTATTTTATTAAGATTCTAAACATAAGTCATATATTTTTCTGAGTTTGGCTTAATTTACTGAAATATCTTAAATTTCATCATTTCCTGTAGATTTCAGAATTTAATTTTTCTTTACAGCTAAATAAAATTCCGCTGTATATATGTGCCTTATTTCTGTGTCCATTCCTTCAAGTTCCCTTTCCTGGTTTCTGTGAAAATGGAGCAATAATCCTTGGTGTGCAAGTGTTTCTGGGTATGGCTCAGGTTGGTGTTTCTAGGTTTTACTGTAGAAGGAACTGAACATCCACACTGATTTCCAGTATAAAACACTCACTGGAGTGTTTATTGATGATTTGTATATCTTCATTTGAGAGCTGTGTGTTCTGTTCACCTGCATGTTAATTGTTTGGATGGTATCTCAGCTGGTATGTAGTTGGCACAGAATTTGTTCTGTTTCTCTAGTCTTTCCCTTCATGCTGGCGATTGTTTCCTTTGGTGTGCAGGAGGTTTCAAATCTGTGTAGGCCTGATTGTCAGTCCTTGGCATCATTTCTTGTGTTGTTGGACTTCTTCTTTTGACTCAGCTGGAAAAATCTCACACTCTTCCAAAATAGTTATTCTCATGCTCAGGAATTCAGGGGCTTCCTCGCCATTGCCGACACCTAATAAGGTTAGTGTGTTTCTATTTCCTTTGAAAGGTTTCTTTCTTTCCTTGCTTATTTATTTACTTGTTTGTGTGTCTGTGTGCATGCACGCGTGCGTGTGTGTGTGTGTGTGTTTGTGTGTCTGTGTGTGTGATCCTTTGTGAGTATGCACCACGTGCTTGCAGAACATACAGAGGACAGAAGAGTGTGAAACTGGAGTTTCAAGCAGTTGTGGATCTCTAAGATGGTGTGGGGATCTGAATCTGGGTCCTCCGCAAGAGCAGTAAGTGCACCTGGTGCACAGCTGAGCACCTCCCCAGCTGCACTGTAGGGTTTTCCACAGTCTCTGTTCCCACAGTTGTGCTCACCAGGAGCGGTCCAGCCTGGTTGGTCTATCCTGGTCTTTGCCACCTGAGCTGTGTTGCTGGTGTCCCTCTCCGCTCAGTCGTACTGGTTTGCTCTACTCCCAAACACAATGTGATATCCTAGTGCTCAATTCAGTTTGTTTCTTTAGGAATATTTAAACGTGACAATTAATAACAGGAGGATATTGGGTCTAGCTTTGATATATATTACATTTTATTTGTATACCTTTATATTGTGTTAATTTATGTTCATATCAATAATACAGATGCATTTTTGACAGATAATAAGTAAAGAGATACCCCTTTCAGTGTGTGTGCATAGATATCTATATACATGTATATATGTGTGTGTATCAATATCTATATACATATCTATATACATATCTATATCTATATACACAGCAGCAGTGGATGTTGTTTGTCAGAATATTCAGCCTTTAATCGCTTGCTGAGTGTGGCTAATCTCTTTGTAATGTTAATGTTTGATGCCTGAATGGCTGTAATAGTTTTTTGTAAGTAAAATTTGAATGACATTATTTTTACATCGTTAGTAAGAGAATTGGCTATTTTGTGGACAGGAAAAAAATGGGATGGGCAGAAGGAACTAAAACATCTTTGTCTGAGTTCCCCATATTCCAATGCAGTAAAAGTACAAAATCCATCCTTTGACACTGATTGTTCCCGAATAAATTGAAACATATTAGCCATGGCTTGAATTGTCGCTTTTGTAGGTCTGTAATGCTGTATTTGTCATTAGCGTTTCCACACAAGCCTTTATTGAGAGGCAAAAGTTCAAATGGAAGTTGCAGAGTTGACACTGTGGATTTGACTCCAGGAACGTGCATTTCAGCATGGCACCCGCAATGACAGGCACAGCTGCCACCCACATGTTAATGGGAACGGCACACTTAATTTATTGCTGCATTGAAAATGCATGCCTTGCTGCTCAGTTTATTCAATCAAAAATAATTAAGAAGTATTCTTATCTGCTTTTCATTTTAAAGGTAGGAAAGAATGTTGTATTCCATTGAAAGTAAATGTTTAAGCAATAAATTTTGTAAACCCAACGTTGAGTTTGGAAGCGCTTTTGGGCAAAGTTTAATTTATAAACAAGAGAACTCTTGGAATACGGTTATAGCATTTCAAGCTTGGGCTCTGTGCTTGTAATTATTATGCAAATATTATTGCTTCTCCCAAAGACCTTTGTCATGAATTGTGTGACAATGGAGCAAGGTTATTGAACACTGCATTGCAATAGATGTTTCTGTGATAGTATTATACATAAGGCCTAAATATAAATTAGCATTCCTAAATGACTGAAATATTGTAACCAACATGCTTGTTTCTGCAATGCCAGTGTTATAGATGTTTATCCAAATGCTCTAAATCAGTTTATTTTTGTGTTTTCCAGCCATCCCTGCCCTAGCAGATCTGTAGCAATGGCTGTCGTCAGTTTTGCTCTTTGGTTGTCACCGAGATGGTGTCATAATGCTTAGCGCTTTGCTCCTTAACTGTCAGCATTTGTTACAGTTCACTGATGCGTGGTAAAATGCGAGGGACATTGTCTTCCAGCTAATGCATTAATGCTGTGAGAATATTTCCCAGTGACTTCTTACTCAAGGTCAACATAATAAGATTCATTGGTGTTTTTCAGAATTTGTTTATTAATCGATCAACTTTCCTTATGTTTATTAGGCAGTTTAGAAATTTTTAGTTGCATGTATATTGATATGAAAAATGACATTGATACATTTTTGTAATTAATTGTATTTCTCAGAATTATTTTTTAGTTTATCTTTTGTGATAAACAAGACAGCCTTTATTTATTAGTTCTTTATTGTTTGCTATGAAATTCTAGGTTCCTGTGGTCTGCTTTAATGAATTCTTTGTTTATAATAAACTATGGATGTATAAAAATAACCCAATACCATCCTCTCCACTGATTGCTCAGTGATCTTCTCACATTCATGAGATGTTTTCGAGCTCACGAATCGTCCTTGCTGTGCTGGGCGTTTATTTCTGTCCTGATTCCCCTTCTCGGTGGCGGCTCCTTTAGGGACTCTCTCGTTTACAGAAGAAATAGAGTGTGGTAATGGTGGCAACTAAGCTCACACAGCTTCAGATTAAATTTCACTTTTAAAATCTGTAATGCGGGTCCTTTGTTAATTTTGTTTCATGTTTACTGAAGTCCCGACCAATGTGTGTTACTGTTAAAATGATGGAAATGTGTCAATCAAACCATGGAGGAGTACCGTGGCTGTGATTAATAGTCTGTCCCGTGTTAGTCCATCCAGCCCGACCTCGTTCATCCGTTCATTACAGGTCGTCATCCACTAGAGATGTCCTCCTTGATTTCCTCGCTTCTCTGAGTAGCGCTCATATGTAAATGTTTGCATGGGATGGTCTCCTCTGTTGGTGTGACTTGGAACAGTGTGTGCTGCATGGGATGGTCTTCCTCTGTTGGTGTGACGTGGAACAGTGTGTGCTGCATGGGATGGTCTCCTCTGTTGGTGTGACGTGGAACAGTGTGTGCTGCATGGGATGGTCTCCTCTGTTGGTGTGACGTGGAACAGTGTGTGCTGCATGGGATGGTCTTCCTCTGTTGGTGTGACGTGGAACAGTGTGTGCTGCACGCTCTGCAGAAATCTGCACTCACGGACTGCAGTCACTTCCACATCAGTTCCAGACGTTAAAGGCCCTGTCAACACTTATGGCCCAGCACTCTTAAATACCATATCGTCAGCTTTGTAGGCACAGCAATTAACGTCTGTTATTTGAAGTTTTCTTTCTATTTTGCATTGCCAAGAATTCTTGTGTTCAGATATTCTCAACTAGTAACGTGAAGAATTAACTTGAAAATAATATCTGAATTATGAACTCCTGTAGCAGAATCTCAGTTTGCAATGCATCCACAAGCCAAATCAGAGGAGTTTTCCATTCAGAATACTTTCTTCAATACTTTTTTTTTTCTTTTTGGATTTTCGAGACAGGGTTTCTTCGTAGCTTTTGGTTCCTCTCCTGGAACTAGCTCTTGTAGACCAGGCTGGCCTTGAACTCACAGAGATCCGCCTGCCTCTGCCTCCCGAGTGCTGGGATTAAAGGCGTGCGCCACCACCGCTCGGCTCTTCAATACTTCTTGACAAGAGTTCATGATACCTTTATACTAGTTCAGAATTCCCTGGAACTGGAGAGATGATTGTGAGCCACCATGTGGGTGCTGGGAACTGAGCCTGGATCCTCGGACAGAGCAACCAGTGCTCTTAATCCTAGAAACGCCTCTCCAGTGCCTGCACCACCGTTTCATCGGTTGAGGAATAGTTTCATGGAGGACTGCACGGATTTCAGTAGGAGGTCCCCACTTACTGTGGGCTGCACCATTGCCTGGGCTGTGTAAGAAATACAGATAAGCCTAGTCGGTGCCGGAATGGAATCCGACAAGCAGCCTTAGCCATGAGTTCTGCTTCATTTCCTGCCCTGACTTCCGTCAGTGATCGGCTGTGACCTTATTTGTATACGCCAAATATACCCTTCCCTCCCCTAAGCTTCTCATGGCCAGAGTGTTTACCGCAGTGACTCACAGCAAATAGAACACATATATGGAGATGTCCGCTGTGTATTTAGAAATTACCAAGAACGTCTATTCGTGTTTCTCGTGATTTCAATCACAGTTATGGACAGTAACTACTTTTTATTGTTGAATAGTGAATATTTGGCATGTAAAATATGTATCACTGTCATATTCAATAATTTGGTGAAAATTTTAAGTTCTTTTGCTGTTATTAAACCTTATTTATACTAGGTTTAAGTTCAAGAAATCTTCCAAACCAACTTAAATACACAACACTCGGTTTTTTTCCCCTGAGTTTTTAGTTTCTAAAGATTGTTATATTAATGGTTTTATGAGTTTGTGAATTTTGTAGTTCATGAAATGAGTAGGCAAAATTGGGACAAAAAAACCTTATTATTTGGGATAATTGTAAAATTTATTTCCAATTCTTTTGATAGTATGAGTTTATTATATTTTAACTAATCTTTGGCTACAAAAACTAATTTGAAATGTTTACCTGAATGTTAGTAATAATGAGTTATGGTTTGTGAAAATTCCGATTTTAAAAAGGCAGGAATTTAATAGGGTTCCAGAGGCCTCCTTGCATTGAGATCACACCTTTGGCCTCCCAAGGATCAGCCAGCTCACCGTTAGTGCTACTGCCCCCTGCTGGCGTGATGTGGGGCAGTCCATTCTGTGGGCAGAGATGGTAGCAAAGGCTTGGCTGGGTTCCACAGACAGACCCTCTTCTTGGACCCGCAGGAAGCAGCAGGTACAAATCTAAAAGGTTAAAAGTTGACTTTAATTTCTGCGCTGACTATAAAATAGAGTGTTTAATGAAGATGTTTGAAAGATGCCTGAATGTACTGAGTATGTTTTGTGAATCACTGTAGTAAACATAAACATTGTGCCAGAGCTCATGTTTTAAAACCGATGGTGCAGAAGTAGACACAGGGCATTCTGTGCACCTGCCCACTGTGGTGCCAACTCTCTTCTCATCACTCTTGGCTCAGTACCCGGAAAGACAGAGGACCACGCCAGGGTTAACGACTGAAATTTTGTCTCCAGCGTGTGTGTAAGACAGACGATATAACACACTTGGCTGTACCAGTCTGATATAGAAAGACAGGCATGGTACGTGTCATGTCCCCGGCATGGGTAGAAAGAGGACCACCTCTGAGTTTCGTTAGGGATGCGTATGTTTGCACTCTTCCTGTGAAAGTGTGGGAAGAGTCCAAACAGCTTAGGTGAAGTTATTAGCGGTGGAGATAAAATTACTTACCTCTTAGTACACCGATTTTACGGTGGGAGCTGTGAAAAGGGCCTGTCTCCATTTTCCTTTACAAATGGCGAAGTGTGTAAAATGTGGAGTTGTAGAGCTTACACCATAGACGCAGTCACAGGGCTCAGAGAAAGGGAAGCAGCAGAGAAGCCAGGTTGTTGTGACAGAAAACAGGTTCGCTTTTGCTGCTTCCTGCCCTGGGCTGCTCCCAAAGCAGCAGTAGGTCCCCCGTGGACCAAACCTTAATAGACAGGTGGAAGTAATCGACTTCCGAATTAACTTTATATTACAGAACCGCAGAACCACCAAGACCTTTCTTTTCTCCACGTAGCTTTAGTCCTCTGGAAAATCAACCACAGCCCCATCAGGGATCATTTCGTTTCCCCCGAGAACTCTATAAAATGTTATTGTAGTGATTCATAGTTTTGTCTTTAAGAGTAGATAACTTTTTGCTGTTTATTCTTTAAATGAGGTCGTAAGAATAGTGTGGTGAGTAAGTACCAGTTTGCCCACACTCAGAAGCCAGTTAAGGTATTTAACTAATGTCTCTGCATTTATATTTTCATTTGTGAATCAAGGGACATAACTTGGTGACCTGCGTTGCGATGCACAGTAAATAACCTGGTAACCGTGGAAGGTCCTAGGCCCATGCCTGCTTGCATTGAGCAGTAGACATCTAATAAGTTAATTTATTTTTTAGCAAAAGTTAAACTCAACATCTTTAATCTGCTTTTTATACTTGGGAAGTTTTCAGGACAATACAAGTTCTCACTGCAGTATTTTGAATAAGTGAAAATTAACATACGAAGAAAACAAACCTTAGATTTTATCTTAAAATTTCCAAACGTGTGTATAGTATGGTAGACACATTTATGGTTTCAACATGTAGATTCTCCACATCCAACAGTGATGTTAAAGGGTTTTTATGCATGTGCCTCTTCATACCACACGGTAAAGGAGAGCTCGCTAGCGTGGAGCTGATGGGGCAGGATGTGTTTACCTCTGGTGTGGTCGAATCATCCCTGAGACTCAGGGCCTGACTAAGTAGAGTAAGGCTGGTAACAGGAGTGGGAAATCATGAGGCACATAAGATATGGCTTCATTGCTGATGCGAAATTCTTGATTGTAAGTATTATTTGAGAGATAAATAATGATGCAATTCCTGGGTGGATAAAATTTCATTGAACATATTTCTGTGTGTTTAGGTTCTATTCCACGTGTTGCTTTTCTGATCTGGTCAGCATATAATATTTTAACTAAACACAGGCAGACACATTTGAAATCTTATGTAGATTTGCTTTTCGTATATCCTTTTAGGAGTATCTAATTCTTCCTGCTTTAGCCTATACCTTGATCAAGTTAAAGCACACTCATGAAGGAGTCCTTGTCTTTGAGAAGTTTATATTCCATTAAAAAGATTGATAGAAGAAGAGGTATTATATATTTAAAACATCCATTTTAATTGATTTTGAAAAACCAATTTTAATAACAAAGTTTCCTGATACATTACACTAAATACTGTTAGTTGTTGTCTAATGCTTAAAAGTATAAAAGGTTATTATGTTAAACTTTTGAGATCTTTGAGGTATTGTTTTTAAGTTAATATAATCTTTAAAGCATTGTTAATAATAGAGAGAATTTCTTAGTAGTGTGTGTTACTTAGTGCAGCCTTGCTACTGTGTGTTAAAATACTGTATACTTTTCAATACTAAAGAGCTAATTTTAAAGAGTGCACAATAATTTCCCAGGAGAATAAGAAGTAGAACAGCCTCTGTGTTAAAATAACCCTTTGTGCAGGTGGTGAAAGCCCTGGGAGTTCATTTCTGTGAGAAGAGGGTGGTTTCACTTTGGTTCCTGACTGTGTCAGCTTTAGTCCAAGACCAAGTGGCTCCATAGACTTCCAGCCATTGGTGAGCACGAAAAATCTTAGTGGGAGTGAATGATTGAGACGTCTCACCTAAGGATAAGTGTGTGTGTGTGTGTGTGTGTGTGTGTGTGTGTGTGTGTGTG
>NC_022015.1:85259101-85287475 GCF_000317375.1 Microtus ochrogaster
AGAGACAGAGTGTGTGTGTGTGTGTGTGTGAGAGAGAGAGAGACAGAGACAGAGACAGAGTGTGTGTGTGTGTGAGTGTGTGAGTGAGAGAGAGAGAGAGAGACAGAGAGAGAGACAGAGACAGAGAGAGACAGAATGAGAGAGAGAATAGCCCTTGTGCTCCAAGAGGTGGTCACCCTGGGGTGGCCTTGTGGAGTGTAGGGTTATTCCCCGAAGGGCTTCTGCGGAGGCCCCATCTCCCAAAGATATTTCTAGTTCCCTGCTTCTACACAAGAGCCAAACTTTTAAAACATCGGCCTCTTATATTTTTGTTCTTTAACAACTGAGCCATCTCTCCAGCCCTTTAATCCCAGCACTTGGGAGGCAGAGGCAGGCGGATCTCTGTGAGTTTGAGGCCAGCCTGGTCTACAAGAGCTAGTTCCAGGACAGGCTCCCAAACTAAAGATAAAATCCTGTCTTGAAAAGAATCAATCAAACAAAACATTGGCATCTGGAGGTGCTCATTCAAGCCTTAAAAATGTTGGAATGGTAGGCTAGATGTTATAAAACTACCATGCCTGCTTTACTGGCGGATCTAAAGAACATTCCTGCAAATTAAAATAGGAAAAGTAGCTCAGTAATCTTGATTTCTGACTGGATAGAACTGAAAATAAATACAAGTACTGGAAACATTTATACAGAAATGACAGAAACATAAAATAACAAAATTTCAGAATTTTTCACAGATGAGTGAAATCAAGTAAATTTTAATGTTTTTGATATCTATGCTGAGCAGTTGGTGGGAACTCAGAAGTCACTTCCCCTGGCTTCCAGTCACTGCTGCTGTGCTTAGCATTTGTAGCAATGAAGTCATTCCTGTCATTTTTCTGAACTCACTAAAAATGCCACAAAGGAAGAAAAGGGGGTGGTTACACCCTAGAACACAGTAAAGATGAAACACAGCTGGGCTGGGGAAGGACTTTGGGATACAAAACAGTTTAATAAACTAATGCTTGCCCCAGAATAGCTCTTAATTTATTTATAATATGACATTCAATAAAGTAATAATTACGCGGATAAAAAAGATTAGTACTTTCTGGCAGGATCAGGGAGATTGTGACTACAACAGACTGTGCAGGTTTGTGCAGAAGAGGACTTTGAGATGATAAGTCTCTTCCATCTTTTGATAGTGCAAAAGCTAGCTAATATTTGTGAGCTAAAATTAATAAACTGTCTATAAGTGTTAAAATTCAGAAATGCAAAAGAAACATTAAAAGTCTCATTCAATATATATGAACATTAAAATTATTTTAAGTGTCTAATTTCAGAACATTTTAAATGTTAAGGCTAAAGTATTAGATAATAATTTTACATACAGATTAGTAGAGAGATGAATCTAAAATAATTTGATTTGATCTAAGAGAAAACTTTAAATGATAGATACAGAAATTCATTTACTATAGTATTTGAGTATACATAAAAATAGTTTAACTACTTAACTGATTAAAATTTATATTTCAAGCTTTTATGCTAATAGAGAGATAAACAAAATGGCAAGGAGAAAATAAGGTATAAATTCAAATGAAAAATGGATAAAGAAATTGAAATTCAGATGTCATAGTTAAAGCACACACAGGATCAGTGCAGATTCACTGCACAGCAGTGATGTCATAGAAATCCAGATGTCACAGTTCAAGGCTGGCACAGGAACGGGTCAGATTCTGCACAGCCCTGGGTGGTAGGAGTTCTGATGTCATCGTTAAAGGCATACATGATCCATCAGATTCCCCACACAGCCCCTGGGTGGTAGGAGTCCTGATTTCCTCGTTAAAGGCATACATGATCCATCAGATTCCCCACACAGCCCTGGGTGATAGGAATCCCAAGGTCATAGTTAAAGCATACATGAGCCATGAGATTCACTGCATAGCACTAGGGTGATCTGACTTCGTAATATAAGGAAATTTGACTCCTTTGAGGGAAATCCTCTTAGAATCATCAATATGGTGAGCTTAACAGGTAGAGAAGCGTGCATCCCATATGAAGCACCGGGCTGGCTCTTCCCAGCCTTTGAAAACCTGACCCTCTAATGGGCCGGCGATGGAGAGCGTCCTCTGGCTGTCAGAGGAGTGGAGGGGAGAGGATAGACATCTCTTCTGAGAGGACCTTTTGTGTCTGTGATGCTGTACCTCTGCCCTCTCTGGGTCTTAGCTGCCAGCCCTGAGACTCCTTACCCAGGGCAAAGGCTCCCTTCATCTTCACTGTCCTCTCCTAAGCAATAATTTCATCGACGTCACCCCACTGTGTGCATGACTGTGGAGTTCGGATGCCTGCAAAGGTGTTGCTAACCTGTCATGCAGATTCTCAGCCAAGGAAAACTGGATTATAGTTGCATTAGTATCATATAAAATAGATCTACAACAGAAAGTGTATTAATTGATAAAGACAGAAAACCTTGACTTGTGATGAGTTATTTTTATTAGAATATAATAATTCTGAATTTTAATCCCTTGATAGCATAGCTTCATCACTATGAGATGCCAAAAATTAAAAATTTTATAAGAGAAAAAAATAAACATATCTCTCCCAGTATGTGATAGGTCGGGTATGTAAAAAATCTTTAAAGAAAGATGATTTTGAATACAGCAAATCACAGTGATTTATGAGATACACAAAAGAGGATTATACTTTTTAAAAAGTATTTTTATTCTTTGAGAATTTCAAATAATATACCATCATTCCTCCCCATAAGTCCTCCAGATCCATCACCCCTGCTCCCATATCACTAAAATTGTGTCCATTCTTGTCTTATAATAATCCACAGGTTACAGTCTGTTCTGTTTCTATTTTTGGGTGAGGGGGCATGTCCTGAGTGCAGTTGACCTTCCGGGAGCCATGCCCTCCCTCTCCCAGAAGCCACCTGCTCTCCACAGTGCCTCAGTTAGTGCTGGGACCAACATCCCTTGCAACTACAGAGCGTGAAAACTTTTAGGCATGAGGCAGTGTTTGGAAGAATTCCAGTAAATGCAAGGAAATGCAGCTCAGAATGCTTTTAGGAGTCAGTTTCACACAGACTACTCTGTTTCTCAAATGAAAACCAGAAATTTAATTTGAAAATGCCAGGAATTAGGGGATAAAAGCTTAAAAGCAAGTGCCACCTAATATAGCAGAGAGGAAGTCGAGCTAGGAATTTTAAATCCTTGAGGGGTGGATCCTGGAGTGTGGCTCATCCAAGCTGCCGAGATGTTGCAAAAACACCGCATACATAAAAGTCTGTATAGTTAAAATATCTGTCACAAACTATGGATTAATGAGCTGTGTAGCTACCACAAGAAACTTGGGAAGGAAAACAAGATGAGCCCAAATAAAGTAGAGACGAGAATGGAGCTTTTAGCACAAGGTAACAGAAACCACTCGATGGACCAGGTAAACAGACCCTACAGTCAGCGTCCTGAAGGGGCCATAGGTCAGCAAGAGAAGCTGTGTTATTATTAACCTTCATCAGGCGATGAAAGGAGACAGAGACAGAGACCCACATTGGAGCACCAGACAGAAATCTCAAAGTCCAAATCAGGTGCAGAAGGAGAGAGAGCACGAGCAAGGAACTCAGGACCTTGAGAGGTGCACCCACACACTGAGACAATGGGGATGTTCTATTGGGAACTCACCAAGGCCAGCTGGCCTGGATCTGAAAAAGCCTGGGATAAAACCGGACTCTCTGAACATAGCAGACAATGAGGACTACTGAGAACTCAAGAACAATGGCACTGGGTTTTTGATCCTACTGCACATACTGGCTTTGTGGGAGCTTAGGCAGTTTGGATGCTCAGCTTACTAGACCTGGATGGAGGTGGGTGGTCCTTGGACTTCCCACAGGGCAGGGAACCCTGATTGCTCTTTGGGCTGACAAGGGAGGGGGACTTGATTGGGGGAGGGGGAGGGAAATGGGAGGCGGTGGTGGGGAAGAGACAGAAATCTTTAATAAATAAATAAATTTTAAAAAAAGTAAAAGGGAGAAGACAAAGGTGACAATATTATGTATTTTCTTAATTCTCCAATAAAGAAGCAATTAGGGTTATGTGCCAATACTCTAGAGGCTGTGGGGGGAGAATCTTGTGTTCTGGGCTAGCCTTGGACATAGACGCTATCTCCAAAGGACAAAGCATACAGAAATCTGTCCTTATGTGATACTGTTTGCTGATTGTTCGTATCTCAGCTGGGCTAGCCTACACGTTAGGCCCTCCAGATTGCATGTATCTCAGCTGGGCTAGCCTGCACGTTAGGCCCTCCAGATTGTATATATCTCAGGAGGGCTATTTAATATTTAAACATTGGATTTTAAAATCTGAATAGAATAGTCATGATAAACACATAATAATGAACCATGAAACTTTTTCTTACACACACACAAAGACAGGCAGAGGGAGATGGAGTTGAAAGTGGGGAGCAGGGAGGGAGATAATGAAAAGGTTTTTTAGGGATGAAGTTTTCAAAAATAGCAAAAGGTTCACTAAAATATCACTGTGTATGTTTCATGGTAGAGTATAAAAATATAAATGCCTCAGGCCATAGTATGGAGGAGATTACTATGTGGTTTTACAAGAATATGAGCATATTTAGTATGCTTTGTAGCCACATCTTAAAATATTTTAAAATATGCACCTGTGTGTGCATGCATGTACGCTTTGTGCATGCCAAATGGCACATTCGGAGGTCATAGTTCAACTGTGAGGAGTTGTTCTTCTTTGACTACATAGATTCTCCTGGTGTTGAGCGCAGGTTTTCAAGCTTCGTGGCAAGTGTCATTATCCACCGAGACATCTTGCCTGCCCCAGTGAGTTTTTAAATGCTATTACAATATAAATTTATATTTCTACCAATAGGCATTTATGACCTGTAGTTGTAAAATAAAACACTTGACTGTTAACATTGCTTGAATGACATCATTTTTAGAAGTGTTGCTCGTGACATCATATTCTAATATATTTTTAACATTCGCTGTGAAGCAGATGGCTTTAGTGAGCAGGGATTGACTGGCGCAGATTTATCTCAGCACAATGTCTCAATATGTCTGCAGCTGCCCATCACAGCTCTCCCTGAGCCCAGGACTCCTTGGGCTTCATGCTACACAGTAGCATTTCCTGTGCTTCTGCTACATAATGTGATCAGGGCTCAGGAAGGAGTTTGTCTCATTTTCATCATCTCTACTCTTGTTTGTTTGTTTGTTTTGTAGAGTATATTTGTTTTTTCATTATTGCTCACTGTTTTTAAATTGCTCCATGAGCAAATGCAAGAGCATCAGGAATCCATCTTCATCTTTGTGAGTCTGAGGCCAACCTGGACAACACAAGACCTTGTTTAAAATAACCACAGCAGGCTGGGCGATGGTGGCGCACGCCTTTAATCCCAGCACTCGGGAGGCAGAGGCAGGCGGATCTCTGTGAGTTCGAGACCAGACTGGTCTACAGAGCTAGTTCCAGGACAGGCTCCAAAGCCACAGAGAAACCCTGTCTCGAAAAACCAAAAATAAAAAATAAAAAAATAACCACAGCAGCTATTTCTTCTTCTTTTTCTTCTTCTTTTTCTTCTTCTTCTTCTTCTTCTTCTTCTTCTTCTTCTTCTTATTATTATTATTATTATTATTATTATTATTATTATTATTATTAATTTCTGCTACTAATTATATCATGTCATCAGCAACTGGAATTTATTTGCAACCAAGAGACCTAACATTTAAGGTGTCTCAAATGATCCATGCCGTGGCCCTTTGTTTCCATAAGCGGGTCCCCTCTGCATACAGCTGCTCTCACAGAGTAGACCTTGTAAGTGTATGTTGAGTGTGATGTACACACCTGCTCACACACAGTCAGACCTTGTACGTGTATGTTGAGTGTGACGTACACACCTGCTCACACACAGTCAAACCTCGTAAGTGTATGTTGAGTGTAACTAAAGACCTTACAGTGATGGCATCTGTGGTCTGTAAAGGCCGAGACTGTTTTCTGTCCCTGTTTCTGCTGTTTTGTGGGGGACAGGGGGGATTACATATAATCAGGTTTATAAATTGCTCAACAGACAAAGCAGCAAAGGTCCATTTGAATCATCAGCTGTTCTGGTAATTATTATACTTAGAATTAACAGGAATTTGGCTCAAATAATTTATTTTTGGGCCTCTGCGTTGCGAAAGCATCTGTCTGAATTAGCTTTTATAATGCTTCAATATGTTCTTGTTCGTGTTCAGCATGTTTGGTTCCGTAGAATAATGAGGAAAGAGCCAAAGGTTTTTCTGAGCTGTCCTCTGATGTTGACTGTTTCTCCAGAACAGGCAGAAGATTAAATTATTTTAAGATTTTGCTAACAAATTGGCTTTTCATCTTATTCAGATTTGATACTGTCAGTAAACTTCCTTCATTTTTTTTTGAGTACGCAAACATTTTCTCAGTGTATGCAAACCAAATTAAATCCAACTTGAGACAAGAATAAGTGAATTGTTTCAGGAAAAGAAAATATTTTATTACTTATTTATATAGATGAATATGGTACAAAAATGTACTTTTCTTTATCTGAGTTCATAACATGATTTGGGCTTAGATGTGGATTTATTGGCGTCTATCATCTAACACCTGTGTAAGAGTCATTTTTTATAAATACAGAAATCACCCAGTAAACCTGGCCCCTTCATCAGCACGTGGTTCTTCCCATGTCTTTCTGTGTCTCAAGTCTTCCCTCCATACAACCTCCATAGTGTATGCTTTGATAACGGAGATACAGCATGACACAATTTTGACAAAATACTTGTACATGTGTGCAGGTGTGTTTGCCTGTACACACTTGTGTTTGTACTTGTATATCTCAGAAGACGATCTCATCTTTTCACAGGTATCTTACACTTCTCTCCTTTTATTAGACAGATTTGTTTGCTGTCAACTATAGCATTAATTCTAATTGGTCTTAACAATAAAAACTTGGAGTCAAGATATGGGGGGGGGTGAAAACTGAAAGATCAAAGACGTAAAGGAGCCAGCTACTAGAGAGACCTTTTACCTCTACCTCAGACTAAAGGGGGCAAGATCCTGTCTCCACAAATCCTCAGACTGAATGCCTTGAGCCCCTGTCTCCTCCTTCCTTAGATGCCTCTCTCTGCCCAGCCATATCCCTCCTGTCTCCACCTTCCTAGTGCTGGGTTTAAAGGTGTGAGCCACCACCGCCTGGCTGTTTCTCTTTTAGACTGGATCAATCTCGTGTATCCCAGGCTTGCCTTGAATTCACAGAGATCTGTCTGCCTCTTCCTCCCAAAGGCTGGTATTAAAGGTGTGCCACCTCTGTGGCTAACCAGTGGCTTAGCTCCACACTCTGATCTTCAGGCAAGTTTTATTTGTTAGATCATGAATAAAATATCACCACATTTCCCCCTTTGTCTAAAATACAAAAAGGTTATAACTAATATAAGAAAACGTATATACAATAAGTACAATAATTATATACAATATAGACAGGCAGTAAGTACATCAACAGTGTCTAGTCCATTTGCATTCGACATAAATACTTCATTATCTGTCCTAACTTGGTGAGTTCAAAGTCTTGTGCCTAATTCATTTTCTACCCTAACTTGCATCACCATCCAAAACTATCTTTTGATGTCTCTCAACATTACACTTCTTTAGTGAGTTTCTTTTCTGAGTCCAGTTTTTTGTTGAGAGGCCTGCTGTTGCTCAGATGGCTTTTCCTTCATTTTCCTTTCATTGTTTCTTTTGGAGCTTTCAATACACTTTCTATGTTATATATACTGAGGGTTTTAAGTGTAATATCCCATAGGGATCTTCTTTTCTGGTCTTGTCTATTTTGTGTTCTGTTACGTTCTCCAACTTTAGAAGCGTCTTTTGGAGGGATTTCTTCTGTGATCTTGCTGACTTGGGATACTTCTCTCTTTTCTGCCCACAGTTCAAAGGTTTGTTTATTTTTTTCATGGTGTCCACATCCCCTGTATATTTTTCCCTGTGTTATTTTTTAATTTTCATATTCCTTGCTTATCTGGTCTAGATTCTTTATTTTCATATCCTGATATTCTGTCTTCTGCTTGGATTCATCTTCCTGTAAGGATTTCCCTTGAGTTTTCTGGTTGAGCTATTGGCCTTTTAGTGTCTTCTTCATTTCAGTCCGTGTCCTCTTCGGTGTTGCTCTCCACTTACCGAATTCCATTCTCAATCCCGGATTGTCTTTTTCATTCCCACTGGCCTTATTTATGAATAGCTAACATGTGGCTTTCTAGGTTTGGATGATTTCATCTAGTGTTTTGTTTCCAGGCTCATCCATTTATAGTACAGGTCACACACACACACACACACACACACACACACACACTTTACCAGTTCGCATACTAATCAATATGTAGGCTGTTTTGATATTTGTCTATCTACTAGTGAAGTAAACATGATGTGTTGATTTGATCGTAGCTTTCCACCTCCCATCTGGAAATATTCCTGAGAGGAGGGGAGCTCCTGGTTATATGGTTACTCTATGTTTAAGTATTTTGGAGAGCATCAAAACATTATTCACAATCTAAAATGTACATTTTTGCCAGCAAGGTATCAACATTATAATTTCTCCCCAGTTTTGCTAACACTTGCTTTCATTTACCATTTAGAGCCCCTGCAGTGTGAGACGTGGTTGTGAGCATCCTCAGTAGACAGCAGTGGGCATCTGCCTGTGCTCCCACTGTCCAGGTGCTTCCCTCTCCTGGAGAAACTTCTGCTCATATACTTTGCCTATTTCTTAGTCGTGCTGTTTGGTTGCTGTATCGAGCTTTAAAAGATCCATTCTGATACTAGCTTATCAAATATGTGTTTTATAAATATTTTCTTCCCTTCCCTAGGAATATTTTCACTTTCTTGAGCATGTTTTTAACACACGCTTTTATTTTACTGTAATGATATTTGAACCACTGTAGTTAGGTGTAGGAATTTAATAAGTGCAATCTGGAATACAGGAGCTCCTCAGAACCTTCCGTGATGGAAATCGATGTAGTCGGCAGGAAGTTAATCTTCAAAGACTCTCCTCTGTCGTTATTCTATTAGTGGTCAGTAACTCTATACCCTTCAGAAACATTTAATTTTGAAAAATGATGGTGCAGATTGCTGACCTGATAAGCCAGATGTCACACTGTTTTGGACCAGCTGAGATTAACTTTACAGAAGATTTGATTTAGCAAGCAAACCATGTCCTTGGTGTAAGGAGACCATACAGGGACTACAGTGTACCCATTGATCCATACATCTGGAAGATCAAATGGACTCACAATTGCTAGTGATTTTCCTAATGTCACAGAAGGAATAATGGCTGGGCTTGGAGCTGATTCGACAAGATCTTGGCATTGTTATTACACAGGAGAACATGGTTTTGCATCTCCAATCTACTTATAGTCAGATGAGTAGGATTTATTTAGGTGAACAAAGTTTTCTGTTCCCCAAGAGACTTGACGGGTTTAAAGGAAGCTTTGGGTTTTCTACAAAATCATATAGCATTCTGGATGTTTCTCATTCCAAGGAAGTCCTACTCGGAGCTGGCACAGAAACATCCTTGAAAACACAGCAACTAGGTGGTGCATTTTATTCCTGAAACTTGTTTTCCCAAGAGGAGCATTCTCTCTCACTGATATAAGCATCCTATGTCATGTGATATGCAGATAGCATGCCTGCTGTCTACTTTATTTACTATTCTATACACATGCTGTCTGTGTTATTTGGAGTACTGTCTGGGACCACAGGAGAGCGAGCCTCTGGCTGACATATTCCAGGACAGTGAGTGGTTTGGGAGAGGCAGACAGACATGTGTCCTTCACATCCTTACCAGAGAACTGATCATAAGTCTTTCTTAAACAGGCTTCTGCATTTGACAACAAAGCTAGACTAGGATTAGTAAGGGTTATGATGTTTGCTTAATGTTCTTGTTTTGGGTTTAGAAGCCAAATTTGTTCACCTCAAGCATTGCATAAGCTTAGACTTATCTGCAGAGCATATTTTGAAGAATAGGTCAGCTACCTTAATAGCACAGTTAAAAGGGTGTGAACGAGCCCACAACATTAAAGCTATCTTCTTGTAAAGACACACACCCTATGCTAACCATGACTCTAAGTTCTTCGCAGGGCTTTCTGTCGAGTCCTGTTCATGATGATGGACAAAGGCCCAAGGCTAGAGCTGGGATAATGAATGAAGGCATGGGGTCACGGCTTTAAGTGTTTGCCAGCAATCCAGAAGACACGTCGGCCTTCACAGCCCTTGCCTGAAGAAGTCTGGGTCTTTATTCTGTAACCTGAGTCCTTGCCTGTTAAATGGAGGTGAGAAAGGACGACACCTTGGCAAAGCAGAGGTCGTGATGCAGACTTGGTCAGTGTACTTTTGGCGGCATGTCGTCCAGTCCATTCTCTAGTTGTTTCAGTATTTGGCGTTGCTTGTCACGGCTTGCCAGTGGACACTTGGGTCAGCAGTGCATCACCAAAGCCAATCGATCTGCAGAAGAACTGTACAGGTCTGTGGTGATGAGGACCACTCGGGTTAGAAATCCTAGCACCCTCTCCTCACCCCACATCCTGTGTGATGGCAAATTTTGTTCATAAATGTACAGATAAGCCTTCCAGATACCATTAGGGATTCTGGAAGGAAGAGATGAAGTTTAAAGGGAATCTGATTGGTCCACAAGATCACATGACAAAGACAACTCTCACGTGTGGGTTCTACCAGCAGATGTGGGTTTCTGTGATGATCAGGTAGTTAGTTATATTTTTATCTTTCAGTGGCTTCATAAATAGTCTTTATTATGGTAATGTATGCATCTCTTCATGATTTTTTTCATGAAGACATGTTTTTGTTTCTGTTGACTTGCTGTCAAATGCCCATTCTGTGCCGTTGTTAGGATTGTCTTTCAAAGTTCCCTGACTGTGTTGCATGACGTTCATTGACCCGCTTACGCTGAACTACCATTTCCTCTCTGGAGTGATTCATTTTATCATTGATGAATTATCTTTTTTTAAAAGAGCAGAAACACTTCACCGAAACAAGTTCAATAGAAGATAAGCCCTAAATTCGGCCTATTTTTAGTATGCTCCCCAAGGTTCCTGAAAACAGCTGTTTGAATTCTGTTTGCGATTTCACCCATACTGTCGACTTTCACCAACCTGTGCAGATCTGGCTGTGAGATCTAGGATTTGAGGACATTAGAGAACGGGATGGACTGCAGTCTACATCAGTAGACAACCTCACTTCGGTTTTATTGTGCCTGTATACGTGAATGGAACAAAGCAATGATCCAAGGAAAGCTGAGTTCAGAAAGACATGTGAATAAACATCAGTAAACATATACTAAATATTCACAGAATAACCCTTTCCCAGAAATTTCTCAGGAAAGGCAATTTAAACACAATTGCCTGGCATGTCCTGTAGATTATATGTGGGCACACACACAAGCAAGGCAGAGGCCCTACCCAGATTTGAGGACAGCACTCAGCTTATCCTTACACCAGATTGGGGTCTACAGCTGTGATCTGACGTCCAACAAGAATAAACATGTCTTATAAATTGAATGTAAATGTTTAACACAAGAGACATGGAATCTCATATCCAAGAACAGTCCAGGGAACACAATGCACTCAAGGTAAGGGCCTCCTGGAGTTTCCCTCAAAGGCCCCCAAGGCAGTTCACCCCGAGTTATTCCTCTGACTCTTCCTAGTTCCAGCACCACATTGATTTCTATCTAGCTTTTCTTTATGCTTTATAAGCCATTCCTGTGCACATAGATCCCGAGAGCTATTCATTGTTGCTGTGTCTTCATCTGTGCAAAAAGTTTAGCTTTTATTCTAGTCGGTAAGCTGGAAATAATACCAGGGCTGCTAATTCATTGGGACCTTAAATTACTTTTATGTTTTAGCACTAGATACTACGTCTTACTTTCATCTGAATTTGCTTCAGGCCAGCAATTGGTATGTTGTTATTTCAGAGTATGAAGATGATTCAAGTCTATGTTTCTCCCAAATATACATATGGTATGTTTTTACTTTTCAACTGGAGAGGAACCTAAAATACTGTCAGTTCCTCCAATCCTTTGGAACCAGAGCATGCCCTGATATTTTATCAACATGCACTGGTTTATAGTCAGGAGCTGTGAAATTCTGTTCTGTTCTGATGGCCGTGCCAGTAGTAACCAGCTAATACGCTGTTTTGTTCACCAGGGTGTGCATAGCACTGGGGTTGGACCAGGATCAGCAAGGCTATGAACTAACAAACTGTTGAGGTAGACGTTTGGGTCAGCACTGCCACAGCTAGCCAAGGCGATGATGGGAAAAATGAAAGTCTAGTAGTCTAGACCAAATGTTCCCTGGAGGGTATTCTAGCTACTCTGTCATCTGTCCCTGGTTTACCACCTGGGCACTAATGTATAGGGTAAAGCCATGAGCTTATTATCTTGTTCTATATCTAGTGCACATAGTCTTGCTCTATAACTTGCTGCCGAAGACTGGCAGAAACTCTCCAACTCTCCACTGATACCAAGCTGATACCAAGCTGATTCTCACAAATGCCTAGGGTGGTGTGTGTGTGAGTGTGTGTGTGTGTGTGTGTGTGTGTGCGCGCGTGCATGTGTGTGCATGTGTGCCATGCCTAGACTTATTCTGAGGCAGGCTGTGATGCCTGTCAACTCTGGGTGATCCAGCAGTACTCAGGACTCTTGCTGTTTCCAGTACAGGTCTAGATGGTCCTATGGAGCTCTGATTTGTACATGTAGTTTTCTGTCTAAAGCCAGATCTCACCTCGTCATCCTCAGAACTAAAGTCTGGTGTGAAGTTCTGAAACCCAGTGCATCCCAGAGCCGTACCCACCCCTGGTTTCCACCACAGTGGGGTGGCCTCTGGGTTTCAATTCTGGATTTTTCCCTCTCCATCTACCAAGTCCTGGGGAGCTTCTCTTCCTGTTATTCCGATGCTGGGCTCTATTTCCACCTTCTTCAGGCATCCCTGCTTACTAACACTCTGAATTGTGGTCAAACATGGGTTCCTTTGCTTTTGTGGAGCAAAAAGCTGTTCTGATTGGCTTGTCAGCAGGGGGGGATTTGTAGAACAAAAGCTGTTTAGATTGGCTTGTTGGCAGGAGGGAATTGTTGGAGGCTTTCCATAGCTGCCCCCGTGTTGATTCTCTGGTTTAGAGTTTTGTCAATTTGGTATAGGGTATGAATTGTAGGTCTAGTCCTGAGCATGCCCAGTACAGGTAACCGTAGCTGCTATGGGCTCATGTTGCAATTTCAGGTCCTTATATCCTGTTTAACCACATTCAATGTGCCCTGAGCCTTAACAGTATATCCTCAGAACCTTAAGCAACGTGATTCTCTGCCTTCACTACCATTCATTGCAAAGAGAAGTTTCTCTGAGTGAGGATGAAAGCAGCGTTTATGTATGGGTACAGACATGAATATCTCAGATGGTCTGAGCAGCGTTTACCTGTGGGTGCACACATGAATATCTCAGATGGTCTGGCACCATGTTGTTATCGTAGCTGATTTGCAGTAGTGGGCCACAAATCTAAATAGAGAGCAGTTAATCACCTCTAGAACAGCCATACTACTATGTGTCCTATGATGTCCCCAGTGGGCGCATCTCACCTGGAATGTCAGCATTGTGACTTGTAGGGTTCATAGCACGGTGCCATAATTGGTGACTTTTGACGACCTTTCTTTTCTGGCAGCTGGCATAGCCTCTTCCAATAGGCTGGAAACTAGTTCTTCAGGATGAAACTCCAGCTCAGACTCGGCTGGATGTTTCTATATCTTGCAAACCAAGTGTGTGGTCTCCCTCTTGTCTGTCATGAAGAAATCAAATGACAACAAGATCCTGGTTGCTGTTTGTTCTCTGGTGCTGGCAGTGTGAACCGGTGCCATCACTATGGAAATCAATGTGGTCTTCAAACAGATAAAAATAGCACCGCCATATGATCCATCTGTACCACTCCTGGGCTTATCCCCAAAGAAGCCGTATCCTGCTATAGGCTTAGCTGCTCATTCATGTTCACTGCCTCTCGCTCGGTTCACAATAGCCAGGAAATAGACTCAGCCCAGATGTCATTAGCTGATGAATGGATAATGAAAGTGCGATACATAAACACAATTGGATTTTACTCAGCTGTAAAGAAAATGGAATTTGAAGTAAATGAATGGAACTGGGAAAAATTATACTGAGTGGAGTAACCGGGGCCAAGAAAGACAAATGCTGCCTTCTCTCTGCCGTATGCAGGTGCCGGCTTTGGATCTGTGGATCGGTGTGGTTGACTTGCAGTTATTTGTAAAAGGCAGGAAACTAGAAAGGGGCCCTGGAGTGCAGATTCCTTAAGGGGGGGGTAGAATATAAGGGTCTGCCCATAGAGGGCGGAACACTCCAGATAGGAAGGATGAGGATGAGGACCAGGCATGGCGCTGTGAGGGAGTAGAGGATGGCTAGCTGGAAATAAGGCTGTGGGAGAAAACCAAGTGGGAACCAAGGACTTAAAACAAAAAGATTAAGGCCAGTGTATCTTGATTTTTTTATTGAGCTGTACATTTTTCCTCCCTCCCCTCCCTTCCCTCTCCCCTTCTACTTTCTCCTGTGACCCCCACACTCCCAATTTACTCAGGAGATCTGGTCTTTTTCTCCTTCCTATGTAGATCCATGTATGTCTCTCTTAGGGTTCTCTTTGTTGTCTGGGTTCTCTGGGGCTGTGGTCTGTAGCCTGGTTTTTCTTTGCTTTATGTCTAAAAGCCACTTATGAGTGAGCACATACGATATTTGTCTTTCTGGGTCCTGGTTACCTCACTCAGTATGAGGAACCAACTACTTTTTAAGCCAATTAGAATGTAAATGAACCAAGAGTTAGACAAGAGTTGTCTTAAATGGCTGGATAATGCTGGATAATTAGAGCCACAGTTCTGGGAATCCTGCTTCCTCCAGATTACCTACAGGAGCTAGTTAAATTGCCATTGTCTTCCTCATTTCAATTAATATATAACAGAATATGTGTTTATTATCGCTAGTTACTTAGTTTTACATGCTGTAATATTGGTGATTTGAGATCTTAATGTTTAAAACTATAAAGAAATGTATAGCAGATGATGAATACATACTTCGCTAATAAATCCTACTGTGTAGGAATATTGGGGTTGTCATATACATACAATTTTTGGTAAGCCACAATGGAAGAATTATTTGAAAATTAACGTCATTAGTTAGTACTGCGAACACAGATGTCAGCCCCTGGAGCTGTGTATCAGTAGGCAGTTGCCTTGCCCACTCTTCACTGCAGAAGATGCTCCTCTCTGCCGGGGAAGCCCCTTGAGCTCTGAGATCCAGGTCTGCGGATTTGCTCTGTCTGTGCTATAGAAGTTTGTGTTTCAGGTTTGATATACTCTTAGAGATTTAGTTGCTTTGGAATTTATCTCGGAAGTTATGATTGTATGTTTGGATTTGGTCTGGAGATTTAAGCCTGGAAAAATAAGCTTATCATTTTTCTGTAGTAATTTATATATAGTTCTTAAGAAATTACTCAGTTAAATGTCTTGGCACCAGATATGGTTCTGGTTCTGTTTAGTTATGCCAAGGCTTGTTTATGTGCATTTGTGTTAAGTTGCTTGACTGTTGAACGGTGAGTTTAAATGTATTAACAGCCCGACCCCACCCTTCTGAAGCTGTGCCCGCTGCATGTGTGACCTCACATGTTGAAAGCTGGGCACACGGACGTCAAGGACTGGTGTGGGCTTGTTTCCTCCCATCAATTTCTAGCCATAGATTTCTCATTTCACCCATAGATTTATAGAAATAGAAAATGACAGAGTATGTTGACATTGGCGGTCATTGAGAAGGTGAACTGATTCCAATTCCTTTTACTAGAAATGCAGAAGATCGATATTTAGTTTTTACAGGTGAAACTTTCTCATTATAAAATGATTTTTATAATCATTATTGCTAACTTTAAACCAGTTTTTCTATTTATAATAAGACAAAAATTCTCGAGTCTTTCAATTTTGGCATTAAAATTTTTTAAATTTAATTTAATGTGTATGGGTATCCTGCCTTCCTGTAGTCCACACTATGTCATGTCTTTGGAAGCCAGCAGAGGGCATCAGCTCACCTGTGCTGTCCTTGCTGTGAGCCTTTGCGTGGATGCTGGGGTTGAACCTGGACCTCTGGAAGAGCATCTATTAACTGCTGCTCTGTCTCTTCAGCCTGGATTTTATTCTTAATGGAATATTTTTTATCAAAATCTAAAAGGTAAAAGTTAATATGAAAAAGTTAGTTAAAACCAAAAGGACATATTAACAAAGGCCAACTGAGACACAAAAAAGTCACCTAATTGCACATTCTGAAAATGTACATGAGATACCTAGAGGTTTAAGCATATGAAAAGCATTCAAAGTGATGTCTTGAGAACTCCGATTTAAAATTGTATGAAGTAAAAAAAGAAAAATCTAGAATCAATTTTTATACATGCTACATGCTAAGACTGCTAAGCACTTAAAGCATCTTTGCAAACATTCTTAGTATATTCTCGTTCACTGCACGAAAGCAGAATTTCTAGTTCAGACACCATAGTGGCAATGTACTAAAGTCTGTAATGGACTTGAATTCAATCAACCACATTAAGCCCTGACCTACTTCCGGGATAGTTCAAAGAATAATGATGCACGGGTTTGGCCATTGATAGTCTAAGATTCTGATAAATCTAGCATATTTTATGGCTGATAAAAGTAATACTGGAACAGTGAATTTAATTGAACACCAGACAGTAAGCAAATATGATGTCAAGAATTCATATAATTTAGCAGTCCATTAAGCATAATAGAATTATATTCTACATAAGCCAAAAGATTGAATAAACTACATTTTAGAAATCAACATTATCCATTGTGATTTTAGTAAAATTCACAGAGATCCTTGGTTAAAAATATTTCAGACTACTCAATTTTTATATGAAAATATTCCGCTCAACATTTTAAAGATAGTTGTTTTTCAGTTATTTGATAGAATCTAAATGTTATTGTAAAATCAAAATAATTATCATGTATTAAGTAATTGTGATCTTGGAATAGGGAAATATTTTTGCATCAATTATGCAAATAACTAACCATGTGATTAAAACTAATGCATTAAACTATAGTAATATCAAGAGCTGCCTTAATCGAAACAAATTTCCATAGAAAGAAAAGGTCTTTTTAGTATACTGTATGACCAATGATATTCAAACATCTTCAAGAGAGTCTTTTCAAATCAGCTAAAAAGACATAAACTCCAATAGGAAAAGGAACAGCAATTAAACTGGGCTTTCACAACAGAGGACTTCCAAATCGAGGTCTGGGTAAAGCTTACCAGATGCAGAGTAAACTTGCAGTAAAGTTGTATTGCATATCTTATCAGTGGCCAAAGCAGAAGGTAGACAGTACCAAGTGTTGATGAGGGTGTGTGCCGGTCTGAGCTCTGGGTCATTGACGTAGAGGGTGATTAATGCTCTATTGGGTGACTGTTTGCCAGTATCTGTTAGAGCTTATTATTGCATACTCCCCTGCATTCATAGGGGTGCAGATGGGTTCAACATGTGCACACATGGATGCTCTTCATGACATTATTAATAATAGCTACAGCCTTGTGTGAATCATCACATGTATGCACACGCACACACGCACACACGCGCACACACACACACACACACACACACACCAGTGTGTTGTTTAAAGTTGTTTATTTTTTAAAGGCATGACAGTAATCAGGTTATGGTAAGGGGGTTTGTGGCCATCATCTATGGAGGTTTCAAATGTGTTGCTAATACTGGGTTTCTTATTTTAAATCTTAATTGGGCACATGTACTGAAAACTAAATCACCGTTAAAGCCACCACTATAACACGACCTGAGACCCATTGCACTAAACCTACAGGAGATGCATACCTGCTGAAGGCTTAAAAAGAACCCAGTTCTCAAATAGGAGATAACAGGGTGCAGTAACATTCCTCATATCAAACATCGCAAAACAAAACTGAGATAATCCTAGCTTGAAAAAGATAGTCAATTGATGGCAACATAGATGGACTCGGACATTAGAGTGTAGTTATTAATAATTTACTGAAAGCCTATAGTTCATGCTGTGTAGTATAGCACTTTGGAGAGTTTATCATTAAAGCAGCACATAGTATTTAACATAATTAAACTGTTAATTGTTTAGGCTTTTAAAACTGATCAAGTTTTTAATCCGATTGTAAGTTTTTGAAAAAAATTAAAAGAAAAAGCATCTCAGCAAAAGTAAAAAGTTGTAAGATAAATCAATATACAGAATTCAGTCATGTTTCTGCACATAGGAATGAAACGTTTATAATTGAAACTAGAAAAACAACTCAGTTTACAGCAGCATCTAAAAGCCATGTCAGGAACAAATATAACAAAGGATCTGTCAGGCTCACACAGTGAGCCTGCAACATCTGCAGGAACCCAAAGAATTAGATGAAGTGACTCAAACAGTTCCTAGCTGGTCTCCAGATTCTGAATCATCTTACCAGATTCCTAGCTGTCTTCTTTGTAAATCTGAAGGTGATTCTAACCCTCATAAGGAAGTAAAAGCAATGCAAGACTTTAAAAACATTCTAGAAAAAGGAGTAGAGCTGAATTTATTATTTGTGGATTTAAATGCATTACCTACTGTGGATAAGGCAATGCACAGCTAAGTAAACACAGAAATTTGTATAGATCAAAGAAACATCCAGATTTGACTATCTTATCTGTGAGCAAATGGTTTTTACCAAGGATCTGAGGACAGCCTAGAAATGAGGGGAAATCGGTCTTTCCACGACCTGGAGTGGTATGTCTCTGCAATAATGACATTGAGTTCCTGCTAAACCTCTGAAGTAAAAATCAACTCAAAATTATCATACATAAACGTAGAAACTACAACATTCTCATAAGAAAACATTCATCTTTATGATTTTTGAAATAGTTTGCAGTTTCAGAAACATAAAACTAAAATTACAACTCACAGAAGAGAAAGACATGAGTTATATTTCAGTCAGGTAAGTTTTTATGCTGCATGAGACAAAAAACCTGCAAACATTCCCTGCATGTTGGGAGAAAATATTTACAAATCATGCATCTGTCCAGAGGCTGACCTCAGACATTCATGAGCACTTGTTCTTCTCAGAAATAAAAAATAAATAGATAACCGGTGATTTTAATAGCTATTTCTTCAGTATATGAAAGTTGCTATTAGAAGGTGTGCAGCATCATTTGTAGCTAGCAATGTGGAAATCAAAATCTCAGTGACACACAGACTCACACCCACGAGGGCAGTTACAATCTAAAGTTCAGGTGGTGACCATTTACACTGCAATTTGCTTGGGACTGTTAAAACATATGTTAGACTCTTAAGCAGTTAAGCAAACTATAAGCTAAACTGAAACTCATACAGAAGTGACAGCAATAAGGAAGGACACCGTTACATAGTATTTCAGCCTCGAGATGTTATGATTGTAATTTATTAGACCTTGAGAACACCTGCATTCCATAGTGCAAGGTATTTAAAAACTCGGAGAGCCACAGGTTTCGAGGCTGCAGGAGCAGTATGTAAAGTCAGTGATGTTTCCACATACAGTGAGACATGAAAATGAGATTATGATTACACTGCTCCAAACAACAAAAGAAATATTTAGGTATGGATTGAACATCCATCCTACAAACTGTAAACCACTGATGAAGGGGTGAAGAGACCCATCCCTGGAACCACTTTGGATGGAAAGGTGACTCCTGCTCTCGCGATGTCCTCTGATCAAGCTGTTCGCTTGACACATTCAAATTCCCAATGTATTTTTAAATAATTAGAAGTGGTGATACTTATATAATGATAAAAAACAGTATAAAATTTTGGAAGAACTGAGTTTATAAATTTACCACTTGACTTTAAATCTCATCCTAATGGAGGCGTTTTCAAAGAAGATAATTTGGGTCCTTATGTGCTCGGTGCTATGGGCAGGTATTAGATAGGATGGAAAGGAGTATTTACAATGCTCAGTTGATCTCAAGCCGAGACTCTTCCAGCCTGAAATATTCATAGTGAAGAAGTTTGAAACTATGCTGTAAGGTACAATGATCATTTATGGTACTAAAGGCACTATACATACACATATGTATGTATGTGTGTGTGTGTGTATATGTGTGTGCTGGAATGTTTGGACATTTCAGATGTTACAGAATGATTAGGGCATAACTTAGAAACAGGAAGTAATAAAAATATTACTGACAGTGCTACATAAAGATATGAGGCTCTTCACCATGTAAGATAAGTGGATGGCACAGCATGTAGTGGTGATACTTAACACTTATTAATACAATTATCCATCTTAGATAAATGCACACGAACCCCACAATGTCATAGGAACACCTTTCTGCTACAACCCATGCATGCCTACTTGGAAACAGCATCCTCTGATATATTCCATCTGGGAATATAGATAAGTATAATTTTACATTACTGTTGTAAATTCTAGATGGTTCCATGACTGCAGAAACACAGTTGGCAGGAATCTGTTTTTATAGGTATTGTTAAGCATAAAGTACTTGTGACATAGCAGTGCTATTCTGTCACATTCCCCAAAGAAGTGGAAACCCGTGTGCACACAGGCTGTATGTGAGACGTGTTGTGGCTTTATTCATTAACACCTGGGTTTGTCAGGCCTGAGCACTATAGATGGTACCCCATTGGGGTCCGAAAATCTCAGCCACTGCAAGGGCAGGAATAATTCCCAAGTGCATTATGCTAGGAGCAGACAACAGCTCTGTACTCAGATGGTTCCTCGTTTGTGTGACCGGGAGAAGACAGTAGTGCAGCGCAGAGAGAGGTTCGTGGTCACTGCAGGGCTATCTTACCGGGGGCGTGGCTTCACAGCACGCCTAGTCTAAGAGATCACATTTCCATGGGATGGAACTGCCAGTTTTCACTGTGGTGGATGCTACGCAATCATATGCATTTCCCAGAATTTACCAAACAGTAACATGCAGGGTGAGTTTTGAATATGTTTGTAATGTATAGCTCAAATATGAAACTCAGAATTTTAAGAAATGAAGAATGAAACCTTAAGCCGTCTAGTTTAATGAAGATAAAAATGAAATACATTAACAAAATGCCTTTTCACATATTCTTTTATATATTTGTGTGTATCTGATTACCTTATTCATCATGATAGACTAGGAAGGGAATCTGAAGCCAGTGTGATGGCATGTACTGTGATCTAGCTCTAGGAAGCTTGGGCAGTGGCACGGCAGGTCCAGGGTCAGCCTGAGCTACGTAACAGAGATGGTGTCCGTTCAAACCTGAACAACAAGTAGAATCTAATGTGGACAGGCATCTGCGATCGTGCTAACCATTGAACATTTTACATATACAGCAATGCCACACTCCTAAGGTCTTCATAATGTGTGTATGTGTAGATGAGGTCGTACCTTGGCTTGAGACCAGCTCTCTCCGTGACCCTCAGCAGTTCTCTTGTTTCTGCTCTCATTATTCATACTGCAGACCTATGGCCCCGTGTCACACATTTACGTGTGTGCTGGTAGCCAGACTTTGGTCTCCATGTGTGTATAGCAAGTCCTTTACCTGCCGAACCATCTTCTAGCTACTTAACAAGTATTTTAAATGCTGGGGTTTTGTTCATTTTATTACTGTTTTTGATTTAGTGTCCAGTATCCTGAGTTGTCTTGGAACTTACTGAGTATACAAGACTGATCTTGAAGTTCTGATTTTTCTGCCTTTACCTCCTAAGTATCCCCATTTGATGGACATGCATCACCAAGTCTGACTCAGTTTTAATTTTTCTACTTATTTTTATTTGGGTTTTCAAGGCAAAGTTTTTCAGTGTAGCCCTGGCTGTCCTGGAACTAGTTCTATAGACCAGACTGGCCTCAAGATCACAGAGACTGGCCTGTCTCTGCCTCCCAAGTGCTGGGCTTAAAGGTGCATGCCCCCATTGGCTTTCATCTTTAACCAATGCATAATTGTTTATATAGTAAAATGTGATTTATTTTAAATGTATGCACATTATGGAATAACTATATTTACCCTATGACAATAACCACATTTTGTTTTTAAAACCTCTTCAGATATTCTGATTTGTGAACAAAAAATTGTATGATTTCACCATACAATAATAAATAAAATGTATTTATTCCTCATCACCTCTTTCCACAGCTAATGTGACAGCCATCAGCATCCACTTACTCCAAACATACTCAATTGGTGTGTGTGTGTGTGTGTGTGTGTGTGTGTTGCGTGCGTGCGTATGTGTGTGTGTGTGCCTGTGTGTGTGTTTAATCCATCCTCTGACTTTAAGCACCCCTGGAAGCACTAACATAAATCCATTAATGCCGTGAGAAGATTCCTTCCTCTCTTTTCCCTCATCTACATACTTTTCACCCCATCCTTAATGGCGTCCCACTATGACACTCCCCAGTATATCCTTGAGGGGACTCTTCCCCACTCTCCCCTCTCCCATTTTTCCTTCCTGATGTGGGATTTCCCTCTATGCTATGAATATCACTGGTGAATAAAGAAAATTCCTTGGCCTGTTGATAGGGCAGAACTTAGATAGACCGGGAAAACTAAACTGAATGCTGGGAGAAAGGAGGCAGAGTCAGGAGAAGCCATTTAGCCACTGCTGGAGACAGACACACTGAAACTTTGCTGGGAGGCTACTTTAGGAACACATGCACATGTTGCTCAGATATACATTCAGACAAAACATCCTTATATTTTCAACTTTTTACAAATGCAATTCATTTTGCAAACTGGTCAGAATTAGTGAGTGCTGTGTGTTCAGCTATAAATGTGCCCTCTGTATTCACACAGCCTCCCCCTAGGTGGTGGGACCATTGTGGAAGAGGGGCCAGAAAGATTGTCAAAGGCAGGGTTCAGGAAGTGTCCTCTGGATATGACAGAAGCCGGGCATTCATGAGCTCAGCGGTAGCTGTTGCTGCTGGCCACAAGGATTAAAGCAGGGCAGTCTGTATAACGGCCAGGACCCCATTGGCCCCACACAGGTGAGGCTATAGGCAGAGCACCTTAGAATGGTGAGTTCCATAGAAAAAGAGAGAAGCCATACAGTCAGCAGGGCTGGGGAGTGGGGAGCAGATCTGAAAAATGGAGAAGTTGGAAGGGGTAAATCTGATTATATACTTTGTTTACATAAAAAATGGAGAAGTTGGAAGGGGTAAATCTGATTACATACTTTGTTTACATATATGAAAATTTTAAATGTGTTAATAAAATGTATCATTTTATCTAATAAAAACAAAATAGCCTTGAATTTTGTATGCATGAGCCAAGAGGATAGCAGAAATGATGGTTTATATAAAACAGATGATCTTTGTATCAAGAGATGTAGTGATGAGGCGAGCAGGCCTGCTTTTTGTCCCGCCTGGCTTCCGCACAGCTAGCTTAGCTCTGGAAATAATAACACAGAAACTGTATTCATTTAAACACTGCCTGGCCCATTAGTTCTAACTCTTACGGACTAGCTCTTACATATTGATTCAACCCATTTCTAATAATCTGTATCGCCACTTGACTGTGGTTTACTGGGATGAGTCTAACCGGCGTCCGTCTGGGAGAGGAGAGCCACGGCATCTGCCTGACTCTGCTTTCTTTCTCCCAGCATTCTGTTCTGTCTACTCCACCTATCTAAATTCTACCCTATCAAAAAGCCAAGGCAGTTTCTTTATTAGCCAATGAAAGTAACACATAAACAGATCACCCTCCTATACCAAAGAGATACTTAAAATTATGCTGATTTATAAAATACTATTAAATTCATTATTTGAATCTCTACATCAATGCCATTTTGTAAAAGTGGATGTTTTGGTGTGAAAATTGGTGTCCAACCAGGGCTGCTCTTAACTCTCCTTCTCATATACACTTACTTCTGTCCCATGGGCCGGTATGATATGGACGTTGCTGCCACCTCCCCATTTTCCTGTACATTCTGAGTTAAAGGGCTATGCTATTCCCTAGTCATTGCAGCCAGCAGCATGGCAAAGACAGCAGAGAAGGTAAATCACTTCTCAAACGCCAGCCGCATCTCTACATTCCATTAGCAAGAGCAGAGATGGTGGAACCTGGCTACTGGGCTTTCCTGCCATCTTCCCCTCCTTTAGGAAAGGGACCTGGTGGGTCTTGAGGTAGAGCTGCTCCTGGCTACTGGGCTTTCCTGCCGTCTTCCCCTCTGTAAGGAGAGGGACCTGGTGGTCTTGAGGCTTCCCTGTTGGGAGCACATGTTATGCTTTTAACTTGGAGTTGTCTCACAGTGTGATCTGAAGTCAGTGCATTCACAAAGGTTGTGGAATTTTGTTTTAGTCAAATGACAACCAAAGCACCTTGTGAGCTCCTTGTGCCATTTTAGGCTTGAATATTAATATGTAAATTCTCGCGGTCAGTGCTGTAAGCATTCATGCTCACCTCTGGTCTCTGACACTCTCTGGCTGTGTTACCATGTGAGACATTTACTCTCTGAGCCTGGCTTTTCTTCATAGATCAAGGGGTTCAGCAGCTCTGTATGTTCGTGATATGGAATTTGTTTGTGATGACAGTTGTGTTTCACTTGTTTATTTGTTGCTTTAATTATCACACTTAAGAACTATGTCATCATTTTATTCTCAATCAGTGGTAATCATTGAACAAGAAAGATGGTATTTTTATTTTTTCACACCTAGTTAAGTTTAACAGCAAAACGAAATACGTGGTTACCTGTTTCAGATATAATTTCATAATCAGATCTCTGAAGGTCGTTTGAAATCCTGTACTAATTAATGTTTTATTTCCAGCCTTCCTTAATTATTCTAGCCAGATGGTCGGTTATTTATGTTATTGCTGGAGGTGTCCAGCTGAGGTTGTTTGATTGTTGCAGAGAAATATGGGATGGTGCCATAAGATAACTGTAATTGAATTGTTAGGTGTGTTGGTGCCTTCATGCCTTCTGTCCCGTTCCAGCCACACCTGGGAAGTAAGTTTGTTAACAGAGCGGTTTGACACCTCGTCGATGTTTGCACAAGGTTCTCACTGTGCAGGACGAACGCAAACGAAAAATGACTCTGCACTTTATTGTGAAAGGAAGCACTTTGCAAATTCCTCTGTGCAGAATTCATCTTGTGAATGAAAATTCACAAAAGCGGTGCAGTAAGTGCCCTTCTGCGGACACGACCGGCCTTCCGAGTATCCTAATAACTTCAGGAGTGTGCAGTTCCATTAAGGTCAAATTTAAAATCAGTGCAGATTAACCACCATTTAGGAAGCGGTTAGATGGCGTTTTTATGTCAGGGAACTTGAGACGGCTCAGTGAATTGTCAGCTGAAAAGACGTCCAGTAAGGCAGGATTTGAAGTGGAGGGTAAAGTGACAGCCTGACAGCCAGCGAGGAAGGAGAGAAAAGGCTCCATCGTGAAGAAAACAGTCGGCTCCAGAATTAGGTTTCTTTAGAAGATGTCTCCTCTCCTTTGTTCACTTGAGAATCTTTGAATTACTAAATAAATTAAGAATTTCATCTGGGGTCTTCATAAAGTCAAGTTAGGTTGGAAGTCTTATTAAAATTGCCACTGGCAACTTGACACTGGCCAATTTCCTTCCGAGTCAGCGTGATTTCATTATTGTAGTATTTAAGGCAGTGCATGCAGAATAAACCAGTTGTATGTGTTCAGAGACCTTGCGGTCTCAGCACTTGGGGAGCTGATGCAACTGACTTAATGCATGTGTTGTTTGTTAATCCTGTGAGGCGTTGTCGAATCTGTGCTCACCATGGCTTGAGTGCAGGTAAACTGTTCCTCTTGAGACGCTTTTTCTGAAACTCCTGGTGTCTGATGATAATTTCACGTGACTTTACAGAGGATGGTTGTTAGTGATGAGGGAGGCATCCATTCTAGATGGTGACTTGATGCTTGATGAAATGCACATACATGTGTACACACACGTTCCTTAATAGAAAAGTTGGCCATATACATTTAAGTATTTATCAAGGTATGGGGCTTAGAGTGTCTTAGTTGGTACTGCCTCTGCTGTGCAGAGCTGAGCCCCTGAGTTTGATTCCTACCAGACATAGGACACATTCCGGAGTGTACGTCTTTCATTCCATAGCCCACGAGGCAGAGACAGCTGATCTCGTTAGCTCACTGGCCAATCAGGTTATCCAAATCAGTGTATCTGTGCTCTGGCGTCAGGAAACCCTCTACTAAAACTGAGTTGTGAAGACCGCATGGAAGCTGCCTTAAGCCAGCCCGTGGCTTCCACATGTGTGTGTACAAATACACACACATACATACATTCATAGTTGCATGTACAGAGGCACACAGACGTACACATTCACATGCATGCACACACACACACACACACACACACACACAGGAAAAATATAAAGAAATTAGAAAAGAAAGGAATTAAGTATATGACTTTGGTTTCTTTTTTATTTTTTCTGACTTTTTGCTTTCTCGTCCAATAGAAACTAAGTACTACACTTAAATCAGCTGTCCATAAGTCCTGAACCTGCTTGATAAGAACAGAATGAACTTTCATCTCCCTTACTGAATTATCCCTACTTATGTCTTTTGCCCTGTGAATTATTCTCACCTGAATAATTTCTCTCAGAAGTAGAAGTTTTTGTATCTATCAATGAAGCAAAAAGCTACTGTATAAGCATGAACATATTTTAATATGACCCAGGGGAATCTGCTGTGTAAGCATATGCAAACGTGATTCAGATCGGATAGGAAGTTCTGATGTATAGAGGCCCTGTGAATGTTTTCTCTGTTATGGAAGAACTTGACCACAACCCTGGTGTCCTAAACTCTCCAGCTTTATAATAGGAATCCCCGTGTTCTTAGCGTTCACATGAATGAAGAACAGTTATGTTTGTTGGAAAGGTAAGAGCTGTGCTAATCTTTCTAAGATGAGCCAGATGGAGTGAGAAGGGGTGCTTGTATCGGAAAAGTACAAGGAGCGGGTAAGTGTGGTGAGTGTTGAGATCTGTTCGTCAATCAGTTGGTCTCATTGGCAAATTGATTTATTTTGAAATTCGCTTTTAGTTGTCTTTTTACTTACCAACAGTGAATCGGTGCTGAACTTGTCACAATTTATGTGGCAGCAGTATATAAAAACTGTGTAATAATTAATTCACATTTGTTAACATTATGTAGGGGATAGACGCTGGGCTGAACTAGTGGTTAGCTGCTGTTGTGGTGGTTAAAACACCGAAGACTTTATTAAATATGTTATAGGGGTTTCTTGTCCTTTCTATCTCAGCAGTGACCAATATGCCCATGTTTCATTGAAGAGACACACGGCCAGTCCAAGGCAGCATGGGTGGGTGGCATGTGCCTGTGTAGGAGAATGGCCCGCATGTACCCTTTCCTGTATAAACAGTCATACAAAGGACTTCTGCCTGTTGCTCCTTTTAAGGACGAAACCCTGCAGAAACAGGATGTATTCCGTGCACTTTATGTATTCTGGAAGCATCATAGCAGAAGCCTGCTTTCTTGTATCTTTCTCATTTGGAAGAGACTGTTCTGTGATTAGTACTGGAAATCCGGCTGGGTATGGTGGTGTGTGCTGTAGGCCCAGCTCAGGAGGCAGATGAATACTGCAAGTTCAAGGACAGCCTGGGATGGATTGTCCTTTCGGGACTATGTAACAAGATTGTCTCGACCTTTCTCACGCTCAACATTCGAGAAATCATTAGACAAGAAAGGCTTGCTATTTATTCAACTTTTACTCTGGCCAAGTAAAATGAGCCATGTTGTGTGATTGTGGTGTTTCTCTTATCTCTTGGTCCACATAAAGCAGTAGTCAGTAGTCACTAGTGGGACATGTAAATGTTTCTTCAGCTGAGTAGGAAACAGCGTTCTGAACAGTGTAAGTATTGTAGTTGTACGATAGTCGATTGGAAACCAGAGAGAAGCTCATGATGTACAGTTTTATGGTGATAATTCTTATCCCTGCATTAAATAATTCTAACATTAAAGCTGTAAACTAAATCAATAGGCAATCTAATAAATGCAAGTAATTGAAAAATCACATTTGGCTCCTAAACAAAACCCTTCTGATTTATGATGCTAAAGCTTTCACGTGCCTCCCCTTTGAACTTTCTGATGTATTACTTTGCAAACGTCTTATGTGGGCTATTTACAAATAAAGGCGTGTGCATGTTCACATGCACGGACATGGCTGGATGTGTCTGTACACTCACATGCACGGATATGGCTGGACACGTCTGTACACTCACATACACGGACATGGCTGGACACATCTGTACACTCACATGCACAGACATTGCTGGACACATCTGTACACTCATATGCACAGACATGGCTGGACACATCTGTAC
>NC_022015.1:85287575-85289139 GCF_000317375.1 Microtus ochrogaster
TGTACACTCATATGCACAGACATGGCTGGACACATCTGTACACTCACATGCACAGACATGGCTGGACACATCTGTACACTCACATGCACAGACATGGCTGAACACATCTGTACACTCCCATGCACAGACATGGCTGGACACGTCTGTACACTCACATGCATGGACATGGCTGGACACATCTGTACACTCATCTCTGCACATTCATTTTGCCCACCAGTGCTTTTTTTGGTCTTGTTGTGAGATCTGTTCTCAGGAACATCACACACAAGGTAAACACACACATGCTATACATGCTAAGCACTTTTGTTTCCATATGAAGATTACATGTTAGCATTTTTCTCTTGAACATGGCCGATCCTCGTAATTACATAATTAGTGTTTATCAAGTAAGCCTGCACCTAAGGTCGGCCTTCAGTGCAGCCTTAAGTGAACCTGTGATTGCGCAGTTTCTGTGATTGTCCTGCATCCTCTTCCTGAAGTCATCTGCCACGCCTGTCTCCAGAAGTGTGCTTTGTCCTTGAAACAGTACACGCTATTGGAAGCTTAGTCATGGATGCTTCTAGAGCAGGCTGCTTGTGTTTACACGAGAGCCTTTGCCTCATGGTTTCTCCATTTCCTACACAGACCAAGTCTTCTGATACCACGTGCTCCCCAGGACTGAAGCCTGACCATGTGTGTTCCTGTCCCTACATATGTGATTACTGTTTATTTCTGCCTGATTTTTTTCTCATGATGTTATTGGCATGAGTCAAAGCCCACGTGACTAGGACAACTGGCCATAGTGTGTTTACTCTTGTGTCAAGCAAGCCTTTCCTATGCCTGCTTGGTCCCCAACAGTATCATTATGGATAACATTATGCCTCCCCCTTAGGAATTTAAACTAGTGATTCTCAATCCATATCATAATAAACATTTTCTAGTCCCTACTTTATCTGAGTTAAATGAAACACATTATAACATACACATTTACATATATGTGATTTTTTAAAAAATAAAAATATGTCCCAGTGTAAAAATACAAAAGTGACTTATAATAAATGTGGCCATTGTTAGATGCTTGCCTCTGCTCACAGAATTAACACACACGTGATAGGAGCTGACGGGGCAGATAGACGTGAGCGTTACTGACTCGTCTTCCAAGTGCAGCGTTGCTGTGCCATACGTGGGTTTCTGAAATGGCAGATGGCTCATGATGGAGTTAGGGACAGATGAAGGGCAGTCTCTAATCTCAGCACAGTAGCTGTGTTCTGTGCCACTCTGTCAGCGCTGTGAATAGCGTGCTTGGTGTTTATGTGCAAATGTCCTCCAATCTGCTTATAGATTCCTGGAAGCCTGAAGGGGCTCAGGAACCATGACTGTTCATGGGGTGGGGGTTTGTATGGGAAGGCAGAACCTTTGGAGTTCTCGGGTTTGACTCATGAGATGGAAGACCAGATGCTTTCCTGTTCCACACTCACTCAGCCCACACTCACTCACTCAGCCCACACTCACTCAGCCCACACTCACTCAGCAGTCCACACTCACTCAGCAGTCCACACTCACTCAGCCCACACTCAGCCCACAC
>NC_022015.1:85290660-85303955 GCF_000317375.1 Microtus ochrogaster
GGGTCCAGTACCTGCCCCTCTCTCCTCCAGCTCCAGCACACGGGTCCAGCACCTGCCCCTCTCTCCTCCAGCTCCAGCCCAGTAGCATGGTTTCCCAACACTCAGCTCATACCTTCATAACTCATCTCCCGATAGCCTGTAGATCATCCTAATGAGACTGTGTCATCTCTTTCCTCTTAGGACACGGCCTGGTACACTCCCCTGGCACGGGTAGTGTCTCCATGACATTGTACACATATCCCTTTATTCATTTATTTATTAGAAAATTCAGTTTATAGTCATCATGTATATAAATGGCAGGCAGTCTCCTGGGCCTGCATAAAACAGGCGTCTAACTCCTCAGGCCCTCCTAGTGTCAGGAGGTGCTTTGTGCTGTGTGATAGGTGGCTGTTATTTGAGGTGACTGACCCACAGGAAAGCTGACAGTGCTGTGGACTCTCATGAGAACATACAGGCTCGCATGAATGCTGGAGAGCTATCCCGGTATTCTAAGCTGGGTGAGAAACTGGAAGAGTCAGCCCTGTTCCAGGAGGAGAAAGTGAGGCAGGAGCCCTCCAGACTTGGGAACTGGACATTGCTTCCTAGAGACTAGAGTGGCAAGAAGCCTGGCTTGAGAGGATCAGATGGGAGAGTATGGACTACCTGATGAGATGGGGAGAGGTTGCCAATCACAGTTTGCTCTCAAAGACGGAAGCTGGATTGTGTTTGGACAGAGGTGTTGGTGCCTCAGCAACACATATGGCTCGGATGCCTGTATTTACCTGTGTAAACACACGTGCACACGCATGCGTGTGTGACAGCGTCTGTGTGAAGGAAATGTAAATGTGTGACTATGGAGGGGATTGAAGGCAACAGAGGCCAGCGGCTTGGAATCCAGGGGAGGCAGTGGAGGAATGTCACCGTTAACAGTCCAGTGTGGTTTTGAACTGGATTCTGGGCTCTATGGATGAGTTTGCATTCTCAGCACCAGTGACATTGCCGAGAGAATAATGAGATTTTTCTATATTTTGCTGCATGGGAAAACAGACAGCTATAAGGAAAAGCAGGCCATTAAATAGTTAATTTATCTCCAGTGTCCTTGGATCCTTGGCCGGTATTTACGTTATATCCCATATCCAACAACTGTCAAGTATGTACTTCCAAATTTATTTTGTCTATAAAAATGCTTTTAAAATGATCCATTTGGACATTAAATAACAGTATTAATAATTTTGAATTAGGACTAAATGTATCATTTCATTGCTCTTCCAATATGTACCAAATGAAAAGAGAGAATGATAAATGTGGAAAGTGATTCAGGTCAATATATTTAAATTCAATAAAACACAAATTGAAGGACCTGTGCTATGTCTACGATCATGTCAATACACACGGCAAAGGCTCCCTCAGCAGAGCGTCTGGAAGTGCAGGAGGGTGGATGGTCACGTGGAGAAAGCTTTTGTTTTCGTGATCCTGTGACTCACCTGCTGTCTGTTATTGATTGATCCTATTTCAGAAGAATCAAGTCCACTCGTATTAGATTAGACTGTGCCAGCCACATGGCTCTCTGTCACACTAAAGTTTTAATTTAATGACTGATTAGAAAAATCGAGACCTGTAATAAAAGGCTGGAATATATGTCGTGGGCTTGGCGACGTGAAATGAAATCTCCTTTCCGTGCAGGGTATGAGAACTCTGACCAGCCACGTGCAGCCTGTTGGCCGTACTTCCCTTCTCCAGCTTACTAAGGAACCATAATGTTCTAAAATACCTTATCTTTGGAGAATCTTCAGCAACAGTCTGCTTTAGCAATAATATCTGGTTTGCACAGGGGAACGCTAACCATTATACTAGAATTTTTAAATATATCAAAAGTACTGTTTTAATAATAGAAGACAGATTAACCAATCCAAAGCAGAGTAATCACTAACGTGTACAATCTGACTGTCACATATCCCTCACCTGATGCTCCAAATGAACACAGAATTCCTACGTATGGCATTTGACCATTGGCTCCATACACTCAACATTGTTAGGATGGGACAGAAACTGCTGTGTCCTTGTCACTTACTGATAAACACAGAATCGTTTTTATTGTCATTTAAGATAAATAATTTTAAAACATATGAACTGTAAAATGAGGAAACACACAGTTACCTCTTCTAAGTGATGGAATCTTAATTGTGGTTTAAATTTAAGTAGAATATTTAAGCTAGCTGTCTTTCTATAAGGTGGTGTGTAGTGGGACCTTCCCTAAGTCTCCTCCCAAGGATTTCACATCGGTGTTCTTCGTGTGTTAAGTTGGGATTTCACTGGTGAGTAGAAGACGGCGCAGCAGGCTCAGGGCGCTTGCAGTCCTGCAGTGACAGGAGAGGAGCAGCGTTTGAGCTGAGTGGGCCTGACTAGAACACAGTCTCAGGTCTGTTACAGTCCCCACAGCTGTGTCGTTGTGACGTGTGTGTGTGTGTGTGTGTGTGTGTGTGTGTGTGTGTGGTTTACATATTACTGCTTTCACATGGGCACGCCTGCACACATGTGTGTGCTTGTGTGGAAGCCAGAAGCTGACATCAGCGTTTTCTATATTTTTTGAGGCAGTCTCTCACTGAACCCGGAGCTCCCAGGTTGGGCTAGCCCAGCTGGCTGGCATGGCCCAGGATCCTTCTGTTTCAGTCTGCCTGGCGCTAGGATTACAGAGGCACTGCCGTGCCCAGCTTTTCACATGACTGCTAGGAGTCCAAACGCAGGTCCTCAGGCAGGCACAGTACACGTTACCAACCAAACTTTCTTTGCAGCCTTGGTTTACAACTTTTAAATGCCTTAAAATGTGTAGACCCTATAATTATCCCTGTTATAGCAGTGGGCATTTAGAGTTCCCAAATCTCCACGCTCTCTGATGTCAAGGAATGTCCATCTGCGTTAGGATAGCATCTGCGGTCAGTGTGCGTGGTGAGGAGGACAGCCCGATACCCCTAACAGAGTCACCTCCAGGGCTGTAGTGTGCAAATTCGTGTTTGTTAGAGAAAGTGGTCCCTTAATGGGTTGAAAATAGGGCCCCAGAGCTGAGAGGTGAAATAGACAAAAGCCCTCATCCTTACGTCAGAAGCCGTCTTCAGTTGACACCCTAGCGAAGGAAACGTCAGCTCTCCAGTGGAGCCTCACTGCGTGTTCAAACCTCTCCTTGTGAAGGGCGGGTCCCTGGCCCCGCAGCAGATGACTGGAGCTGAAGGAACTCAGCCACACTTTCAGATTCTCTGTCTCCGAATGTTTTATTGGGGCTTTTTATTTATTTAAACCTTACAGTGTTTTGCGTAGATGCCGTGGTTTCCGGTTTTGTGGTTTTATGGGATTTCTGTGTGCGAACATTTATGTTTCTTGTGCTTTTCCTTTGTCTCTTTTTCCTTCTGTTTTTATATTATCTCAATATTATTTTCTAGATGTCCGCTTATTTTCTAATGAGAGAGGGCGACGGTGTGGGTTTGGGTGGGAGGAGAGGCAGAGATAATCTGGGAGGTACTCAGGGAGGGTAAACTCTAATCAGAATGTGCTTTATGAAAAAAAATGTTCTCTATAAAATAAAAATGGGGAAAAAAATCCCTGTAGGCACCCTTCATTATGGGTAGCTTTGTGAAAGAAATCAGCTTTAAGTGCTGACGACTGATAAATACTAGAATTGATTTGAGTACACAAAAGCGATCTGCTAAGATCCGTAGGTTTAGGATTAACTGGGTAAGGCCATGGTCGTGAGTTTTCTGGGTCTGAAGTAGCTTAGCTTAGTGACGTCATGAATGTTCATGTTCTGTTGTGCTGCGTATTTCTCTGACACCACCAAGGCTCTCGGTTTGGACTCTTGGCGCCCATCTCGGCGTTGGCCGACTCTGCTTGGTTGCTGCGTTTCTCTAGAATGTCTGTCTTAGCTGGCTCTCATCCTGTGATTCTATGGTATTTTCCTTTGCTACTTCCTGCTCTCCTTGACTCTACTTCCTGCTCCTTACCATTGTCCTTCCTGCAGCGTAGCTGACGTCCAGTAGCTCCCTGTAGGAAATCTCACAGTCTCCTTCTTCTGTGGTCCCCGTGGCTGTCACAGGAAGAGTTTCATCTTGTCATCCAGACAAAGGCAGCAAGCAGCTCGTGTCGCCGGTGAAGTCTCAAATGCCACTTCCGCGGCTGTGTCATAGCATATGAACTGTGATATTTCATGAGGAGACTATAAACCTTTCAATAGTTTTTACTTCTAATTTGTTGTGGCTAATATATAAATGAAAATGTTTTAGTTCAATGTAGTGAGTCATTTTGCTATTAATTTTATCCGCTCTCACTATTTATAGCCAGGCATATCACTTTGACACAATTTAATGTTCAGTAGTAAATAAATAAAATTGCAACATGAGAAAGTTGCTCAGCTTTTCATATTAGAGATTTTTGCCATCAAAGTTGATCATTTTCCAATATGTGAAAAACCATCATACAAACAATCTTACAGAAAAGTGTCTTTTCTTTCCATGCCAAGGTTTATTTTTGGGGGCATAGGAAAGTACTAGAATTTCCCCTCCTTCCTCTTTTAGGATTAGAATCAAACCACTCAGGGGTGTTTTCCTTTATTGCCCACTTTCTAATTTCTGTTGTGTGCCCAGCGCTGATGTCTGCAAGATTCAGGTCACCTTGCTCTGTGTCAAGCTACCCCGTGTTTAAAAATCCATGTCACGTGACACTAAATTCTGAATTGAAGTTTAAGGCCACACATAAATTGGTGCAGCCTAGACATGTTATTCCAGAAACGTTACACTTGGCCACTGAAGCTGAAGAGAAGAAGGGCGAATGTCCGACAGTTCCTCACGAATCCAGAGAACTCAGCCCTGGGGACCGTGTTGGATTCCTGGCTGTTAAAGTGGATGTCGTCAGGAAAGCAGATCCCTCAGTGGGGAAGTGGCACTGGTCACTGCGATTAAACCGGTAATGATGCCAAGAAGCTCTCGCACCCTTCCCTAAAGGAACCCGAGGCGCAGTGAAAATCAGTGATGGGCACATATAACCCAGACACGTAGCAACTAACAGTGGCAGGAGCTCCACCTCAGTGCCCTGCACGGGTCCTTAGGGCCTCCGCAGTTGCAAACACATGTGAACTGGCGTGTTGGGAAAACGGCACAAGGGCCTTTTAACACGGCTACCTTTGTTGGAGAAATCAAGTTTACTTCAAAATTTGCCTATATATTCTTGGATTTTTATTAAAACACAGTTGTTATTTATTTATTTATTCATCGTGGTGGGGACTATACCGTGGGTTTTGCACTTTCTCAATAAGGGCTGGACCACCAAGCTACTTCCTGGCCTAGCATTTTAATCTCTTACTGTGAAATCTGAGTCAAGACTCCCGGGTTGTCTTATGTTGCAGTATTTGTCTAAGCTCACAGTGTGAGTTCTTCTTTGAGGCGCACAAAAAGGAGCAGTGTTTGTGCAGCCGCCATTCACCTCACTCCATTTACCAGTATCAGATCAGCCTGTTTGGACCAAAATAATGTTGCTCTCAGTATTTTATATAACCTGTGTCTAATTTTGTGCCATTGTTAAAGGTTTATTGCATAATAAATTCTGATTATGGATTTCTTCTCTCTACTCCTTTCAGCTCCTCCGTACCCAGCACTTCCATCCAAGTCTGCTCCTGTTCTGTCTCTAAGAAAACAAGCAACCTTCTTGGGTAGCTGTTCCCAAGCTGTGTGTTGAGACCCCCTTGAGGGTTGAACAACCCTTTCACGGGGTATCAGATATCATATCAGATACCCTGCATATTAAATATTTACATAACAATTCAGAAGAGTAGCAAAATTGCAGTTATAAAGAAACAATGTTGGGGTCACCACAACATGAGGAACTGTATTTAAGGGTTGCAGCATTAGGAAGACTGGGAACCACTATTCTAATGGAAAATGATATGGTTGATATGATATAATATGATATGACAAAATTTAACAGACAGAAGAAAAGGAACCAAAGGGATGCTATGAGAATAAGAGACACCCTCGTTTGTACACTCAGGAATCCCATAAAAACACAAGACTGGAAGGCACAGTTTATACGCAGAGGACCTGATGCAGACCCATGCAGGCCCTGTGCGTGCTGCCTCCACCTCTGTGAGTTCATGTGAGCTTTGCTCATGACCATGTAGAGGACCCTGTTCTTCGGATGCCCTCCATCCCCTCTGCACCGACACTCATTTTGTCTTTTCTTCCGTCGTGTTCCCTGATCCCTGAGAGGAGGGATTTGATGAAGACATCCCATTTAGGGCTGGGTGTTTCAAGGTCTTTCACTATCTGCATAGTACGTAGGTGTTAGTCTCTATTTGTTCCCATCTGCTGCAGAAAGAAGCTTCTCTGATGATGGCTGAGCAAGGCACTGATGGTGAGTACAGGAGAATGGCACTAGGAGTCATTTTATTGCTGCTTTCGTTGGTTTTCACACTAGTATTTGGGTTTGTCCTAGGTCCCTGGCCTATCTAGTCTCAGGCTCTTGGTCACCCGTGCAATGTCAGGTTTGAGTTCTACATCCGGGAGTGTCCTTAGGTCACTCAGATAATGTAGGTCATTTCCATGAGCTGTATACCATCAGTGCGAAAAGGACATTGCTGTCCATCGGAGCGTTTGTGACTGGATGGTGTTTATGTTTCTCTTTTGGCAGTATGTAGAATGCCTTCCTGTAACAAGATCATAAGGATGAAGGCTCAGGTAGTTACCAGCTTGATTTTTCCATGTTTACTGAGTTGTGTGGGCATTGACTCTAGCCGTGGGCCCTCCTGTCAGTTAGTAGAGAGCAGGCGTATGTCTTGGCAACAGCCTGGTGAAGCACAATTAGTAAAACCTCAGAGAAATTGGGGTTCAGCCTGAAGGTCAGAAAAGCAAAGCAACCAGGCACTGGCTCTTACCTTTGCCTCAGTCTAAAATGGAGATCCTGCCTCCAGGAATCTCAGAATAAGACTGAGTCTGAGAGCTGTCTCCTCCCATTTTATAATCCTCTCTAGGGCCGGGATTAAAGGTGTGTATTACTGGGATTAAAGGCATGCACCACCCAATTTCTATGTCAACTAGTGTGGCTTTGTGTGTTAAAGGTGTTTGTTACCATTGCCTGGTCTGTAAGGCTGGCCAGTGGGACTGTTTTACTCTGTGATCTTCAGGCAGTCTTTATTTATTAAAATACAAATGAAATGCCACTACAACCTGGATTATTTGGGAGTCCTGTGGGACCCCTCCCTCATCCATTGTTGTTGGAGTGACGACTTGTATAGCCAGCATGGAAAGCAGTGCCGTGGTTCCTCTGGAATATGAGAATCGAGATAATTCAAGATCCATCTATACCACTTGGGTATATGTTCAAAAGTCATTCAATTCCTGCCATAGAGACACTGATTCATCCATGCTCATTGCTGCTCTATTTATAATAGCCAGAAATTGAAAACAACCTTGATGTCTGTTAGCAGAAGAATGAATAAAGGAAATGTATGTTTACACAATGGAGTATTACTCAGCCAGTTTAAAAAAAGCATGAAATCTTGAAATTTACAGGTAAATGGAAAGAAAAAATTCATCCTGAGTGATGTAACCCAGATCCAGAATAACAAATATGGTATAGATTTGCTTATATGTGGGTATTAGCTCTTAAGTCAATGACAAGCTACGCTCCGTAGGCCGCAGAGGTTAGGTGCTGGGGAGAGACAGAGTTGTATTTCGTTAGGAGAAGGAAGAAGACTAGATGGGGATGAATGTGGGGATGGCGGCTGGAATGGGAGGATCAATGGGGAGGGGATAAGGTAGGAAATATAGGGAGAGGCAGCTGAAAGTAATGGTCATTTGAGGGTAGGATGGAAACCTAATACAGAAGAATCGTCTTAAAATATGTGAAGAAAACATAAATGATATCACCAAATCATGGGGAGAAAGAGTCTCAGCTGGCCATCTCTTGTCACCAAACGAAGCTTCCTGTACCAGGACTGGGCTGCATCTGGCCGAGTTAAATGTTTCTTAATGAGGGTGGGGCTGTGATTCTGACCCTTGATAATGCCAGGCTGGTTTTGATCTTCACAGCGTGACGCCATGAATTCTAGTTCAGAGAGGCTAGGGCTGCACCTTAACCACCCGTAGTGTACGAGGTCCATCCCCTCATGTAGTGCTGTCAGACCCCAGGATGCCAGTGGTGTTACTTTGAGAAGCGAGTTGAGAAACTTGGCTGCCAAGAGTTTAAAACTTTAACTAATTGGATATGCAATGGTAAGGTAAGAACGCGCAAACGCTGTCGCAGTGTGAGGCGTGCTGCTATTTCCCAGGTACCGGGCAGATACGGCACGAAAATAGCGCTGATTGCCAACTCCCTAGGGTCCCTTTTGTAACCTGCAAGCTTTAGATGACAAATTAATAATACTTTGCTTCCCTCTAAGAGTGGAAAAGGAAAGCCAAACGTTGAACTTGTCAACTCGGTACCACAACCAAAATAATACTCATTCAACTAGACTGAGGGTAACTCTTAGTGTATAGGAAAGCTTAGATTGCTTTCATGTCGATGCTACCTTTGTGACAGTAACAAAAGATAGTGGCACGTTAGGGTGAGCACACACCAGGCTTCACTAGGGTGGTTAAGCTTTTTCTATCATGTCCCCATGGTTAGAACGACACTGAAGACTTGAATATTGCTAAACGCAATATATGACCATTTCATAAGTCAATAATAAGTATGTGAAGCCATTCTTATGATAATCAAGCATTTCATACCATCTTTGTATTTTGAGACATCATGTTATGTCTGTATGAACTGTATACACGTTTCACTTATAAGCCAAGAGAGTTTCTAAAATCAAGTAGTGAAAACTGAGGAATGAACAAAATTGCACCATTATTTCTAATTGGTCTTGATAATAAAAACCTGGAGTCAGATATTAGGGCTGAAAGCTGACGGATCAGAAAGGCAGAACAGCCAATAGTTCTTACCTCTACTGAGTCCTTAGACCAAATGGGCGACCCTGTTCTAGAAATTCTCAGACTGGCTGCACTGAGCTCCTTTCTCCTCCCGCCTTATATTCCTCTCTACTTCATGTGCAGTAGGGGCAGCTCTCCCGTGTGTGCGGTCAGGGGGTTGGGCTTTTTACATGATGTTCTGAGAAGTTTGTTTCTCCTAAATCCTACATCTAGAGTTAGCACAGCCTTGAAGCACTGTGTCACATTGGTCAAATCAAGTCAGGAACCTGCCACAGTGTGATCTTAGGGTTCGCTTTGCTCATGTTTCTTTTTTCTTTTATCCACTCCAGCCTGGGTGAGATACAACACTCAGGTTTGTATCTAATCTTCAGGAACTGGGTTCTTCTTTCTGAGGTTTTTTTTTCTTGTCAGTTCTTGTTTCTCCTTCATCTCACCCAAATATATATTTCTGTCTCCTTTCTGTTTGATCCTGTTGGAGGGTGTTTATTGGGAATCATTTGATTGGTCTGGAGAGATGGCTCAGTGATTGAGAGCACTTTTTGCTCTTGCAGAGGACCCGAGTTCAGTCCTCAGCACACACGTGGTAAGTCACGACTGTCAGTAACTACAGTTCATGGGACCTGGTGCCCTCTTCTGACATCTCAAACAAACACATTTGTAAAACATCTAAATTAAAACAAAATACTGTTTGGCAGTCAAAAAGTCACTTCTCTACTTTATTAGCTTTACATACAGTTTGTCAAGGTATTATTTGTTTGGGAATGATAGAAAGTCAACTAATATGGTTCAGAACCATTTCTCTGTTCTCCTGTGTAGGAGCAGCCTTAAGCGCCATAGCTGGCAGTACCTAGCTGCATTGCTCGTTTCTGTGTCTAGTTGAATGTTACTATGTTAAAATCTTTTATGCCTTTAACAATAACATTTTATTTTTGTGCCTTAAGTAATGCATGTGTTTCTGTTGCTTTTCTGTGTCATGAATATCACTTTAATCATGTAAAGGTGTTTTCCATTTGTTTAATTTTGCAAAGATGTGTCGCTAATTTTCCTTGGCTGCTTAAATTGCCTGATTCTGATGAGTAAAATCAAAAGGTAGCAGAATAAAAACCCGAACGGTCAATAGCTAAGCAGTAGATGGGTAGGCAGGGCTGGTGGGCAGAGAGCCTAAGCAGGAGGAGGATTCTGGGCTCCAGAGAAGAGAAAACGAGGGAGAAAGGAGGCAAACGCCCAGGGCCAGCCAGGTAGACAGACATGGAGCAGGACACACAGAATGAAAGGAAGGAGAAAAGCCCCAGGGCAAAATGTAGATGAAGAGACACACATTAATTTGTTACAAGAGCTGGTGGGAAAGGCATAAATAAGATAAGGCTGAGCATTCACAGCTGTTAATAAGTCTCCGTGTCACGATTCGGGGCTGGTTGGCGGCCCAGAAGAAAGCCTGCTACCACGTGGCCGCAGCACCGTGTCCTTGACTGTTCTCCTGTCTCTTGGTTCCACGTCCACTCACTGATTTCTGCTGATAGCTGGGGCTCGAGGATGTCTGTCACTTCAGTGTGCGCGTGGTCCAGCATTTCCAATGTTAGTCTCCAGTGTTTCCCATGAGACATACTGATTGCTCAGTTCAATTTTGCTCTTTTGTTTGCTTTTGCTTTTGGCTTTAAGGACTAGATTCAGAAAGCAATGCTCCTATTTTAAAAAGAGTGCCTTGACCTTTAAGTGAACACCAATTTCTAAAGAGTTATTTCATTTGTAAGTTCCTGATGACATACTAAATTACTTTAGTGCTTTAAAAAATATGAAAAAAAACGTACCAGTAGTTTACTTAAAGTAAGCCATTGTTCTTAGACTTAGTAGAATAGTTTTATTAAACAATTTAACAAGTATTTGTTACATCATTTGAAATCTTGCATTTTTGCTTTGTACTCGCATTTCTGATAGCCTGAGATATTGGCTTAAAGGGAATGTAATATTCATAAGTAAGAATTGGACAGATACAGAGCATCACTGTAATAAATACTAGCGCTGGCATGCACGTGAGTGTAGAATTACGAGATGTAGTATCGATATAACATCACTGGGATAATTCTTGCAGCTATCACAAATTTCCATGGCGTCCCATAAGGTAAAAGCTGACTTTGACCTGCGTATCCCCTTCTGCACTGACATGCTCTGTTCTGGGTCACTGTGCCCCTGACATGCTCTCATCATTTGCCTTCATAGAGACCCTCTTCCCTGTGGGCTGCCTTGGCTTTTTTATTGATATAAAATAAGAGCAGAAACCTCCCAACAAAGCCTTGTAACAGCAGGCCAGCGACGGCGCTCAGAGCAAACATTCCTCTGTGAATCCCTGGAGCACAGAAATGTTTCTGTGATCAGCCAGGTAACGTTGATGCTCTTGTACGGAGATGGTGTTAAAACGTGCCGCTTCTTCTGCATTTCCGGTAAACATTTCAGTATTTAATTCCCACGTGTAACTGGGTTTCTCAATTTCCTGTATACATTGTTAAGCTCTTTATCTGAACTCCTCGATAAATAAGGACTGAGAACAGAAAGGGTGTTATTACCGCGCTGTTTTAACAGCCCCCATTTCATACCTTGTCATTTCCTCTTCTTTGACTTAGAAATGTGGTAATACCCCTGGAACCTTTTTGTGTTTGATAGAGACAAAAATAAATTTGGAAAGAAATGTCTTTTCGTAGTGGCTAAGAATTTAGACTTGTGACCGGATAGTATCTGAGAGCACTCGCTGCTCTTACAGAGAGGGCCAGGGTTTGGTTCCTGGAGCACACATAGCAGTTTAGCATCGTTCATAATTACTGGTCCAGGGGGCCGGATACTCGTTTCTGTCCTCCATGATCAGTGTACACATTTGGTGCATGTACATACCTGCAGGCAAACATCCATACACATCAAGTTAATCTTGAGAAAATAAAGACATCAGACTCAGGTCAGTCTGGAGCCTTCATCTGAGCTCAGTCCCATCCCTGGTTTAAGTCTGTGCACGCCGTTCACTCTCCCAGCACATGGGGGCCTTTCATTTGTAAAGTGGGAAAAGCATTTGTATATCTGGACTAATAGAGTTGTGATGTTTGATAATCAACAAAGCTCAGCGTGTGACATAGTGACTACAGTGTAGTGAAGTTCTGTGTCCTGATCATCATGGCTGTGGGAAGGATGACGGCACACGTGTCTACACATTCCGACTGTTAGTATTGAGGACATGATGCTGTTGTTGTGTTGTTGTTGTTTGATTTGACGCGTAGTCTGGCTTTGAACTCACTCTATAGCTGAGGGTCGTTGTGCAATGCTGTCCTTCCTGCTGGCAGCTGTGTCCCCCTAAACTGGTTTCTGGCATGCCTTGTGTAGTGCAGCACCCACTTGCCGCTGCTCGTGCTGGACAGAACGATGGGGACTTTCTGCTAGTCCTCAGAATGGTGCAGCCCTCAGGACTGTGGAATAAAGAGATCCAGTGGTACCTGGGGGATATGTGCAAATTTGTGGAGAATTATCAGAAATGACAAAAATTAACAGATCTCACTTGTACTATTTTTGAGTCTTACTCTCCTTAGTAGGGATGAGAATTGTTGTAGGTTATAGCCTAAAGGTAAGAAAGAACAATGGCCGAATAGCACACATATTGAATGCTCCTGATGCTGAAATGTTACGAATTAGCTGGGTACTGTCTAGGGAAAGGGGACAGGGGTATTTTTCTGATCTGCCACGTGCTGCACATTTAGATACCGTTACAAAAGATCACCAGATATGCTGTGTCCTTGGCTCCTTTGGGTTTAGCTGAGCCTACAGTCCTCCAAGGGAGCCTCATTTGAGGGATGGCTCAGACCACGTTGGCCCCTGCCCGTCTGTGAGATGATCTTAGTTGACAACGGAAGTCCTTCTCTAGTAGTAAGTCGTCCAGGGCTGTGTATGAAAGCCACCGAGCACTGCCCAGGGTGAGTCACCAGCAAGCAGCATTTCTCCCTGCTGCTGTTTGAGACCCCGCCTTCATTGCCCTTCCCATGTTGCTCTCACAGACTCTTTTCTCACAGCAACACGAAGCACAGTCCCAGAATCCTCTTTTGTTTGTTTCTGTTGCAGTGTTTTGTTCCGTTTTCTTTGTCTTTTTGGTCAAGGCACAGAGGGTGACTCTGAAGATGATTACCTGGTAAAGTCAAGTCAGGAGGTGAGAGGTTGCATGGGGGATGGGGGGTGTGCCATGAGATACCCGGAAATTTCAGGTTTTCAGATGGAAAAGGTGACAGTCTTAGGTGTTAGTGATGATTGAGTTGCGTATTTTTTTAATATTTATTTCAGTGTGTGTGTGTGTGTGTGTGTGTGTGTGTGTGTGTGTGTGTGTGTGTGTTTGTG
>NC_022015.1:85304055-85328954 GCF_000317375.1 Microtus ochrogaster
GTTGCATGGGGGATGGGGGGTGTGCCATGAGATACCCGGAAATTTCAGGTTTTCAGATGGAAAAGGTGACAGTCTTAGGTGTTAGTGATGATTGAACTGCACTGGGAATCAGAGAAGGGAAAGAGGAGGACGAGGAGGTGTGTGTGTGTGTGTGTGTGTGTGTGTGTGTGTGTTTGTGTTGGGGTACATGTATGTGCAGCACATGAGACACCACATCCATGGTGCTGAGAACCTAGCCTGGGTCCTCTGCAGGAACAATAAGACTTTGTGTCCACTGACATGTCTCTCCAGTCCTGTGCTGACGTCTTGACAACAGCTGGCCACAGGTTTCAGGCAGACTCCTGGGTGAGCGCTTACTTCCACTGAATGGCAATCTTTCCTATCTTTCTACTATTTTAGAAATTTCTCATAGAAGCATGTCCTAATAATTCTATATTTTTCCTAATGAATTGAATCTTAAATTGTAGCATGGTAGAGCATATGGTATAGAAGAGGGAAATATATTTGAATTAGTGCAAAAGAAAATGATTACAAGGATAAAAATAACCCAAGGCAATAATATTAATTTAGCTCAATTTTATCTGAATATTGCTAACAATTTGAGCTTGTTAGATTTTCAAAGTAATAACCTTTTTCTATAGAAAATGTTAATTTCATATACTGTCAGTGATTGCTAAAAATAGACTTTATTTTTCATTTATTCAAGTTTTTGAATAATCGATGTTGACAGATTTAAGTTTATTTTATTATTTTTTAAGCTCAGTGTTGCTGACTCACAAGTGTGGAAAGGGAAGAAGATGAAAGACTTCCTCTTGGGTCTCCACACAGTTCACCATCTCTGCTCGCATGATGGTGCTTCCGTGGGTGGCCCCGCATCAGCCTGTTCCAGAAGTTTGCTTTCTTCCTGAGTGTTCAGTCAAGCTTTAGCTGCTAGACCTGATGTTGGTGTCTTAGAGTTAAGTGAGACCCTAACCTTGGAAACTTTAAGAGCACAGTTTTTACCTTGAATGATAACAGCCTGCGTTGTTTGGGGAATTACATGGGATCCCCTTGGCCAACGACTCAATTGAATGCAATCCAGCCATACCGCTGGAAGCCTTGGCTGGCAACAGGAGGTGGCCAGTTGAGACTCAGCATCCCCCATTCCTAGGAGTCCTCATTAGCATCATCCTCATAGATTCTAGGATGTTTCCACTGTACTGGGTTTCAACATGGGTTCCTTCTAGCAGTAGATGGAAACAGAGGCAGAGACCCACCCACAACCAGACATTTTGTGAAGGGATAGTCTAAACTAGACCCCCGTGAAAGCTCTTTTCTTGGAGCTTAGAGAATCCTGCGAAAGAAGATGTAGGAAGAGTGTAAGAGTTGGGAGGGACACCAGGAGACAAGGCCCTCTGAGTTAACCAAGTAAGGCACACATAGACTTACAGAAACTGAAGCAGCAAGCACAGGGCATGCACAGGCCTGCACACGGTCCTCTGCATATTCAGTATTGCTTTTAGCTTAGTATTTTTATGGGACTCCTGAGTGTGAGAACAAGTAGGTCTCAGACACTTGTGCCTGTTCTTAGGGCTCTTTCCCTCCTGGTGGGCTGTGTCCAACTTTGATATAATAGTTTCCTTCATCTTATCATATTTTATTTTGTCGTGTCTGGTTATCTTCTAGAAGCCTGTTCTTTTCTAATAAGAGACAAGAAAGAAAGTGGATTCAGAGGGGAGGAGAAGGTTGGGAGGATTAGAGGGAAGGGAAACTGTAATTGTAATATTGTGTGAGAAGAAAATCTGTTTCAATAAAAGGAAAAAAAATAAAAAATAATTTTAGATCCTTAAAAGAAAATATCTTTAAAATTAAACTCCAAACTAAAAAAAAAAAAAAAAATCCTCTTGAAGAACTTGAAGTTTTGAGTCTGTTTCTCCAGCACATTCTGTCCCTAGAGTTTATATCAGCAGTGACCACACTTGACTAAACCCATGGCTGTGCTAAGAGCTGTTGTAGGGAGGCCACTTGCTCATTTCCAGCCACACAGATCCCCTAAATAACTACACAGAAACTATATTAATTAAATCATTGCTTGGCTCATTAGCTCTAGCTTCTTATTGGCTAACTCTTACATACTAATTTAACCCATCTCTATTAATCTGTATATTGCCATGTGGCAGTGGCTTGCCAGCAAGGTTTTGGCATGTCTGTCTCTGGTGTAAGCTCTATAGCTTCTCTCTCACCCCACCTATTTCCTCCCAGAATTCAGTTTAGTTTTCTCTGCCTAGCTAAATTCTGCCCTGCTATAGGTCCAAAGCTGTTTGCTTATTTATTTATTAATGGTAATCACAGCATACAGAGGGGAATCCAATATCACCTTCCCTTTTAAATAAAAAGGAAGGTTTTAACTTTAGCATAGTAAAATTACATATAACAAAACAGTTATCGAGCAAGAATTGCAGTTATAATATTTATATCTACTTTCTATCTATTCTTCAACTCCATCAAAGACTCCTGAAGGATATAACATTACCTAAGTAAACAGGAGGTGCTTTGTAAGCAACTCCCAAAACTTTAGAATTGACAGAGACATCTCACTGCCTGGACAGTCACCCAAAGTTCTTCTGTAACATTAGGGCACCCACCTTCAGCCTACAGGCCCACAGTATACAGCAGAGTTTTCAATGAAGCAAAATTTTCCAAGACAGTTCCACCTATATTGGCAGTTTGTCAGTCACTTTCTTCTGTGTCCTGCAGAATGTCCAGCAGACTCTTTCTATTATTTCATGAAGCAGGAACCCCAAAGGACCTTTAGGCAAGTTCAGCAGTCATTTCTCTGTGGGTCCTGCATGTCCAGTTCATCAAGCAGCCCAGGCAAGAGCAGTTTCTTGCCCAAATGGCTAACCAACTCCATAAGAAGCCTCTTCGATGCCCATCTTCTTCTTGAAGTAGATTGATGTTACCAGGAGCAGATGTGTCTTATTGTCATGGAAATTCCTAAATTCTTAAAACACTTTAAATGCCATATTCTGTAGTCCTTGAAAGATTTAAATAAATCCTATCTATCTGAAATACATCTCTGTACATCTAGAAAATCTAACTAATATGACTACAAGCTTGACTATTATAGATGACTCTCTATTTACTTATATTTCTTAATTATACATTACATTTTTAAATAAGCTGCACAATTATAATACCTTAATCAAGAGCAGATATATATATATATATACAGTATAACAAAACTGACTTTAAATTTGTATCAGTAAATTAAGATCAATACCAATGCAAATCTCTATAGTATATATCCCTTTAAATGTAAACAAACATTTATAAACAGTTAGGGAATTTGGGTGTAGTTCTCTCTAAACTGCTTCCTGCTGTTTATTGGGTGAAGTAATTTTTGAGGGGTATCTGTCTATCTGTCTGTCTATCTGTTTATCATCTATCTATCTATCTATCTATCTATCTATCTATCTATCTATCTATCTATCTATCTATCCATGCTAATAGAGGTTTCTCTCTACCCGGTCCTGCAGCTTTTAAGTCCCAAAGAATCACACAGAAGTCTACATTAGTTATAAACTGATTGGCCCATTAGCTCAGGCTTCTTATTGACTAATTCTTATTACTTACATCAGCCCATAATTCTTGTCTGTGTTAGCCACATGACTTGGTACCTTTTTCATCAAGGCAGTCACATCTTGCTTCTCTGTGTCTGGCTTCCTCTCTGTCTGGGTGACGCCTTCAGACTGACTAGTTACTCTCACCAAATTCTCGTTGTCCTGCCTCTACTTGCTGCCTGGTCGCCCTGCCTATATTTCCTGCCTGACTACTGGCCAATCAGCATTTATTTAAATATAACGACAGGGTATAGACCATTGTCCCACAGCAAATCTGTCTATCTATCTATCTATCTATCTATCTATCTATCTATCTATCTATCTATCTATCTATCTATCTATCATCTATCTATCTACTGATCGCATGTGTGTATTTAAAAGGATCTGAGTATTGCATGGGCCCTCATGTGAATGTCAGAGGACAGTTTGTGGCACTTGATTTTCTCTTTCCAATCTGTGGGTTCTTGAGATTAAGCTCAAGTCATCAGTCTTGGCAACAATAAACCCTTTCCTCGGCCCTCAAATAATATTTTATTTCCCCTTTCAATAAAATGTTCTCCCCAAACAAAAATAATGTCTTTTTTAGCTATGTGTATCACTGAGCTTTGAATAGCAGATATTAATCTTGGTTATATATTTCTAATTGTAAAATTATGTATGTCCATAAAACAATTAAAAATAGAATGTTTAGAAAGGAAAACAGACCTGAGATAGACATTGCTAGTATTTTGGAGCATATGTTTTCATTTTTTATTGTAGTCATTACCAAACTTAATAACAAACAATTATAAGGGGAAATTAATGAATATATATTATTTGCCTATATATCCTATTTTATGGCTTTACTATATTTTTCTTCAACCAGTGGTTTTGGTGATTCTATAATATACCAGATTTTTAAGAAGAGATGTGTGACCAAACTGTGTGTATGATTTAGCAATCTGCTACTTTTATCATTTCCTCATATGATAAAATGTTCCCCAGCATATGTTTGTATGTATTTTGGTTATATACAATTGTAAGTAAAGCTTAGATGTTCTCTCTGTAGTTGTACCTTAGCATGTTGTCTGGAGTGTTTTACAAATAACTCTCTCCGGGGTCCCTGACTTGATGAGCTTTATGTGTCTAAGTCTCAACTTGAAATGCCCATGTTTGTCTGTGAAGATGCACATTATTTTCTCATTCTCACAGTCCATTTGGTCCCTGATGTCATGCTAGTCATCGAGTAAGTCTAGACAAGTGGAATTGAAAGGGATACTGCTGCAATAAAGGGGCTTGAGTCGTTCAGAGAGAAGATAGATGAGCCAACAGCTACATGTTGCTAACCATCCTGTTAATAGTGAGTCCAAGTTAGATTCAATTTATTGATAAAAACTTAAAATGCTGCAGTTTCTAATTTCCTGCCCATCGTGTATAAACATAATTGGATTAAATTCTCACATGTATCGGGAGCTGAGGTCCCTACAAAAAACAGATGCAGGGCCAGACTAGGGACTAGCACACCTCACACCTCCTTTCCTCTCCCTGAAGCTCAGGGCTCAACCCTTGCAGGGCCTCGGGATAGCCGTGTTGTTTTTGCTCGAGTGTCGTAGCTTGCAGGGTAAACTGTTCAGCATTAATGTAGAGGGTTCATGTGTTCCTGGATCTTTAGATTGTTTGTTTCTTGTTCCTGCATCTCCCTGCATTCCATCCCACTTTCAGTGCAGTTAATTTTCATTTCTTTTAAAGGGACACGTGTTGTGTGGCAGCCACTTGTTTGTTCCTGGCTGCCCAGAACCTAAATAATCACATAGAAACCTGTATCAATTGCAATACTGTTTGGCCAATGGCTTAAGCATATTTCTGGCTAACTCTTATATCTTAAATTAGCCCGTTTCTATTATTCTGTGTATTGCCACGTGGCTTACTGGCAGGGTTCCACTGCATCTGTCCCCTCAGGTGACTACATGACTTCTCCTTGACTCCGCCTATTCTCTTCTCCTCTATCTGCTCAGAACTACCACCTTGCCCTATTCTGCTAAGCCACTGGCTGAAACAGATTTATTCATTAACCAATAAAAGCAACACATAGACAGAACGACTTCCCGGACCACCAGACATGGGAATTAATTTTTAGTTCTTCCTTATGTACATATATCACAGAATGGTATCTGAAGTGTTTTCTAATTTAAATTAATAAAATCAAACATAGAAAGCCTATCAATAATAACTATTGCAAAAATTAAAATTTTCAACCTTTTTGAACATGCTATAAGCATGTGTTTCTTAGAATGAGTTCATTGACTCAGTCATTCATTCTAACATGTGTATTTTGAATCCCTTAACATACGAGGGTTTAAACTAGTTCTTAGGAATACAGTAATAAACAATAAACAGACTTCTTTAAATAATTCTATTAGCTTTAAAATACAGTGCTAGCAATTCTAGGCTTGAAAAATTCCTGGAAAATGCACATGTTGCAAGGGAGAGGGCCTCTTGTTTGTTCCTGCCACCCAGCTAGCTTACACCCGAAATAAACACACAGAAACACACGCACATGCACGCACAAACACAAACACTCCAGTCGATATATTGAGCTTGCTTTAATCTCAAGTGCTCCCACGCCGTACTTATGAACGAAGCTCTGATTTAAGGACAGAGCAGAGCAGTCTTTGCTGACCGTGGCTGTGGACTGCGCAGAGATGGTGAGAGGCAGCAGTTACTCTGCCCGTCTCTCCACATTTCTTAGGCTGCTTGAAGTTCATTGGGGCGGAGCACTGAATCCTGAAGAGTGGCTCTAGGTGTGTGAGCCGAGCTGAGTCTCTCCAGCAGCAGAGAAGATTAGATATGGGGAAGCAGACAGATTTTAGATATAACCTGAAATAGTCCACATTAGCAGTTTTTCTAAGAAGTCTTCCATGTTTCTAGACTGCTGTGATATTTGCACAGTGACTATACCAAAAATAAGTTAAATTATTTTTCTTCATCAAGCTTCAACTCCTCCCTCTCACAATGTCATTTAGTTCGAATGCCTTCTATTCATGAAATGTTTCCTGGCAGTGCCACCAAATGCCAGTCTTTCTCGTGAAACATTGTTGGCAGTTTGTGTCCACTTTTCTCCACTCTTCCCCTGGACACTAAGTTCCTTACGTTTCAGGTCTGCTTATCCTTTCTGTGTCTACACCGTCTAGAATGTCGTCTACCACACACGGGGCCCTCAGTAACCTGCTGAAATAAATACAGTTAAGCATGGCACGTTGAACTGAATATGCGTGGTCTCCTCAGGAACGCATCACAGATTTTAACAGTACAGGACACAATTGGACACAAAATGAGGATCTGACAATGGCTTCCTTCTTTTGTCGTTTGTCATTGCTGTTGGGAAGTGCAGCCTGTATCAAAGCTGCTATCCAAATACGAAGTGAGAGCAGAGCAGGAGTACGACCACACTTTAATTACACAGTAAAACCATGAAATTTAACATTTATGAGTCTAAGTTGCCTTTATACTGGTGAGCGATTATTTATTGATTTAATATTAATAGTAGTTTTAAATCAACAAGCTTAACCTCTAGGTGCATAGATTATTATAGAGCAAGGAGAAAGATGAATTTAACTAGGTAAATTACTCACTCTGATTTTGAAATCCAATAAATCTAGACAATAAAAATGTACTAGCATTTAGTATAAACTAAATAAACATAATACAAGACTCAAAAGCCTCTAACTTATGGGCTTTAAAGGTTTTATTGTCTGTATTTTTGTGTGGTCAGTTTGGTATACCTGTAGAGGTCAGAGGTGACTTGGGCAGTGACTTCTCTCCTTCTATCCACGGGACGAGGGACAGCTTTGTGGATCTCTCTACCTTTCTGTAGGTTCTGGGAATCAAACTCAGGTCTTCAGACTCGTGCGGCAAGTGCATGCATTTACCCATAGAGTTATCATGGAAGGTGTTGTTTTCTTCGTCTCGCTATGTTGCCTAAGACTCTTGGGCTCTGTGATCTTGTTGTATCAGCTCCCCAGCAACTGACACTCTGGACATGTGCCCCATGCCCTGCCCACGGTTGTTTATTGTTACAATTACTACTTCAGTACCTAGCAATGGGAAAACGAAAAAGGCCATAGGATTTCTACTCTTATTCCCATCTGACTGCGTATCTGACTGGCTGGCATTAGCTGTGTTATCTCAGTTAGCGTTAATAATTACCTATTATGTGCCAGTGTTTTCTGTCTAGTTTTCAGAGATTCTAGTCTCACAGCGATCATCCTGGTCTCACCCATGAAGAATGTATGCATAAGTATTAAGGATAAAGAATTTCCCAAGATAGGAAGTTAGTAAGCAGTGTGCAAGAATCACAAGACTCCAGCAGTGTGCCTCCAGGGCAGCAGCCATATAGAGCCTGGGGGATCTGAAGCCTTCAGAGCTCTTCCTCAGTAACCTGAGGCAAAACTTGGCAAATCAGTCTTTCCGGGAAAAACTTCAAAAGTCTCTTCCACAACTTCCAGTAATGAAAAGCTAATGGTCCATCTAATTATAGTTTCCCAAGGTGATGTGAAGCCAAGCACGGTGAAGTATACTAAAGGAAGGGTGTCGTGATGCCCAGAACACTAGGGAAGAGTCCTGCATTGTCCTTTGTCCTCTGGCTGTGATGCAACACCATGAAGAAAAGCAAGTTAAGACAGAAGGGGCTTTGGCTTAGTTCCAGGGCTTACAGCCTGTCCTGGCAGGCTTCCTGACAGGGATGAGGACAGTGGCCATGTTTTCCTGTGGTGGATGGGTAGAGTGATGAGTTATTCAGTCCTAGACCCCAGCCCAGAGCATGGCACTGCCCACACTTAACCTAACCTAGATGTTTCCTCACAGGGATCCTCAGAAGCTAGCGACCTCTTGGTAATTCCTCACAAGAATGGTCTCAGGTTGCCTCATAGGATTCTGGAGCCATCGGTGTCTGCATATTTCAGTTACATAGCTGGGAGGAGGGGAGGAGTTCCATACACACTACGCATTCTGCTAAAGACAGAACGTAGTTTGACCTGTTAAAGAAGTTACTCAAAGCATCTGTATTTGTAAATATTGATTGGATAATAGGACCAGTTATTCAAAACCCAACGGAATTATTTACTTTCAACTGGTGGTAGGAGCCTTGTGACCTCTTTGGGAACAAGGCTTGGTAAGAGCGTGAATGGCTGTCCTTGTGGCAAGACCCTGGAGACCCTGGCTCACTTGGCAAGGACAGTTCACTGGATGGTGGTGGGCACAGCCCTAGGAGTGACTGTGCCACCTGCTCTCTGTGCACTCTGTACCCAGGCTATGACCTGAATAAGTCACAGTAGGTCAAAAAATGTAATGATACATATTTGCATAACTGTTCTAGAAAGAACTTTTAACCATAAGTTTTAAAGAAATGTTATTAAATATACGATATCAGGAGTTAATGGGAACATTCAAGGCACAGGGAATGAAGCAATGTCATAGGAACCCACAATTCCCTCATCTCTAACAGCTTGTCAGTGCTCTAAGAAGTTAGAGAGAGAGACATGAGGTTAAGGCATAAACACTGCCGATAGTAAGAATAAGTTATGTTGCCTGTAGGATAAATGAAAAAAATGGTATGCTCCAGAGGGTAGAGTAGTGCAAAATGTGGAATAGATTGGACCATCTTTGGCTGGTGAGTTGATCATGAGAACCCAAACTCTACCAGATGTAATTGGCCACAAGAGACAAATCTGTCTCTTGCCCTGCGTGATGCTGTAACCACAGGTGTTGCCAACTAGGCACACTGGGCACACTGCTCTACCTGTAGGTGTGCCCAATCAGAAAAGTTCCTCTGTGGCTTGCAGAACTGCTTACACTTCTGACGGTAGAGACGTAGATAAAAAATATAGTGGCTAAGGGTGGGAAAGTTGGGAGCTGGAAGGGAAAGAGGCGAGGAACAAGCTGGTTATTATTGTAACCATTTTTTAGAAGCTTAGGAAGTAAAAATTGACCTCAAAACCATTCATGCGAACCATTGATACTGTAAGAATAAAGATAGCCCAGGCTATCCGGGACCACTTGTTTGAATGGCAGCAGGTGGTCATCATTTCTCCTGGCTCCAATGCCACACATTGTCCCAGGTCCACAAACCCATCTGGAGCCAGGCTCCCAATGATCCGAATTACCCTAGCACTTAAGAAACTTGACTTTGCTAAACAAAGAACAAAAGAACAGCGGAGCAGCTGCGGATGATGCAAACTGAGCAGTAGACGGGCACATACGTGATTTGTGTTTGTGTCTACATCCGCACCATCTTTGCTTCTGTTTCAGTGGGCATGAGTTTAATAAAACAACTTTTCAAACTATTGAAGCTCCTGGACGGAGGCACTCATCCATCTAATGGTTTCAATATTGAATTGATTTCTGGATTCCAGTTTTGGATCGGACATAGATCAATATTGGATTGACTTCAAGGCTTCTATTTCTCTACCCTACTCACGACCTTTGCCTCAGTTAAAAGAGGCAGAAACTGAGTTGGTCAATCCCCACACGATAGTAACACACCATTCTTTTCTGGTGTTGTCAGTGCTATATACGTGAGATGTGGGTGGTGTCTACCCTCCACATACTATAGCGTATAGTTTTCTGTTTTATGTGTATCACGATGGTAGAATTCACTCTTAAATTAAATACAGGAAAACAGTAAGTAATAACACAGAAGCATAAAAATAGCATAACAATATTGCCAGTATTATTGTCTGTGTCCTTTTATTTTGAGTCCTTTTATTGAGTAAAATAAAGACTGCTTGGACAGAAATTCTGCAACACTTTGATCCCCATCTGTTAACTGTAATGGATGCTCAGTGCCTGGCAGGCCGATCAAGTTTCCCTTGTGGAGTCACTGCTGACCACAAAGCTTCCCTCATGTATGGCGGTACAATAGAAAGGCACAGGATTCCACAGTACTACGCACGGTTGTGCGGCATTTAAAACTAATGAGCTGTTTGTCTTTCCAGTTAATATCTTTAGACCATGTTTAACTGTTGGTAATTGAGATCATACATAACTAATACCTCAGAAAACGAAACCACAAATATGACCTACTATATAGACCTCTTTTATGACTGCTCCTACTTACTCCATCTTCCTTTTCTTAGAACCCAGCATGGTATGTTATATACAAGGCCTTTGGTTGATAGAAGTTGAGTAAGATGTATGTATGGGGCCAGGTAAGATGTCACATGCCAGTGATCCCAGCACTTCAGAGGCATAGCAGGAATGAGTCTGAGGTCAGCCTAAGCTACATAGTGAGTCCACGCTATTGTAGGTCTCACAGTGACGGCCTGTCTGTCTCAACAGCAGGACTGAGGCCCAGATGAGCTCACGGACTGTGGTAGCTGCACAGCCCTGCCTAGGTCCAAGCCAGATGGAGTTCCAGAACTGAGAGGGGAAGTGAACAGGGGTTCCTGCCCCAACCGAGAAGCTGTGTACAACTGATTCCCGCTGTCAAAGGAAAATCAGTTTTCTCCAGTGGAGTGTCATTATCAACTCTGCTCTAGGGCAGGCCCCCTGAGGAGACGAAGGAGGAACAGGCTGCTGCAGAGTAGGCTGTGACCTTGGGGAATTTCAGGAAATGGACCACCTCAGCTCCTGAGGTCACTGCTGTTCCTCCAGAGGTGCCTGACTGGTCTGAGGGTGTGCAGGTGCCCTATTTACGCAACCGGAAGTTCCCTCCTTAAGACTGGAGTGCGCTGCTGATAGTCCCCAGCTCCCATGTGGGGTTGGAGCCACAGCTGAGCGGTCGTGAGCTGCTCTGCAGACACCTGAGCAAAGGGAAAAAAGATGGAAGGAAAATAAAATTCCTACAAGCTGGGTCGGGGGGGAGGGAAAAGTTAAAGTAAGGCAATGGGCGTAGGTTTTCTGGGGATATAGCTCAGTGGTAGACACACGGCTAGCCTGTGTGTGAATGAATGAAATAAAGACGGTAAAGTGTCACCAGAAGAGTTGTGACCACAAGGTGGCGGGAGCACATGTAAGCTTATTGGGGTAATAGTTTGAAAGGTTTACATGGAGATCTTCATAGCATATCATGGTCCAAAAGCTAACCCCATGGGAGCTACCAGTCAGAGAAGGAGGTTGACAAGAGCACTCTCAGAGGACTGTGCCTAGAGTATCAATGGCCCGAGGTGGTCATAGCCTGGGGCTTATCTGTGACACGGGGCTAGGAGATGTGCAGAGATCCCTGGATACGGAGAGCAAGCCATCACTAAGCAGCTAAAATCTGCTTATTTGGGCTGTGGCCAAACTGTTAGATTATGAAAACTTATGTTCGATCTGGGGAAGACTTCCAACTACCTTTCTTAGTGCTCTGTGAAACAGTCAGCAGTCTAGACACCAATACATAGGCACCATCTCCAGCTCACTTATAAAAGTTAATTTTCAAAAGAGTAGAGAAGTAGGTTTATTGATTTTTACCAAGTAATATTTTATATTAGTTTCTTCTGGCATACCAACTAGTATATTATATCATACAATGATATATGTTTACACCTCTGTTCAGTCACACAAATCAAGGATTATTTCTGTGATTTGAATTTCAGTAACTGCACATATAAATATCAATCTCAATAGATTAAAAAATAAACCATAGATCTATAAAATTAATTATGAAATAAACTATCTCACTTTTGTTAGTATAGAGAAAAGATGATATGGCTAACTAAAAGTGAATTAAACTCTCTGAAGAAAAATAGGTTATTATTGCATTTTCCTAGATTACTTCTCTTCTCATTAGAAAAAAAATTTAGTCTGGCTAATTTTAATAAAGACATAGCTTATAATTATCTCTGTAAACAGGTGTTTGTTTACACAGGGATAGTGATGCTGTTGATGTTTGATATCATCAGCATGGTAGATAAGAGTTTACACTTGTATCCTTTTCCTCTCCTCCCCAAAGGACGCTGCATCTTACACCAAACAACAGGGATGAGCCTAACTGTACCGTAGCCATCTGTCATGGACACTGCACACAGGGCCGACCACAAAGCCTCGTCCAGTCTCTGCATCCATCTAGCTTGGGTGTAGGTGTTGGAGGACATGGTGTTGCCTCTACAGTACAGCTGTTCTTGGCCTCCAGCCTGAAGCTTCCTGACTGAACAGTCTGTGCTCCTGCATCCCTGGTAGACAGATGCAAGAGGACAGGATGAGCAGAGTACAGACCCCCTCACAAATGCAACGCATAGCAGGTGTGTGTGGTTGTGAGAGTAAGGGGTCCTGACATCTGAGGTGGCTTCTCTTGTGCTGTCTCTCGGATCACCGCACATACCCGGGAGAAGGTAGCTCCTTTTTCTTGTCCTTCATGGCTGCATCCCAAACAGCTGGCTGGAACATCCCTTACTTGGGTGCTATGCAGTTTGCTTTTCTTACATTCTACGTAAAGGAGGTTGTCAGCCTGAGCATTGGGCGGGCTTGTTGTTCCTCAGAAACCCACGGTTTCTTATCTGTTCGGTGACAGTGAGCACAGTTTTCTCAGGGACATAATTCTCAGATCTCACTCCAGACACAACGGGAGCTTCATTGAGACAATTTGATTTCTGTGGACAGGAACACTTTCTGTCTGACTTTTGCCCTTAACTATTTTATTTTGTTAATAAACTTTTTAATGTGCCAGATCCTTAACTTGATATTTGCCCTAAGGCATCTTAAACGGAGTGTTTTTACATGTGTAAACGTTACATCTGCAGGGCAGTCTTTGAAATGGGTCAGATTTTGCTGTGACCTTTTCCTCTTTATTTCTCAATTGTTTAGGGTCTGTAGCAAGGTTTCCAATATTACAAGGCCTCGGGTTTTTGACGGTTACCCGTTCTATTTCATGTCTCATTGAAAGCTGTTTTCTGAAGTCTTTTCTAATATGTTTTCAAATTTAGTAAGCATGCTATGTCAGCTTTCCAGTTCCTCCATCTGGAACCTGAACTAACGGAGCCTGGTCTGTACAGGGTCTGTCTCCCGTATAACATTTCATACAGTGGCTTTGTGCTGTGGGTTATGTATTATTTCTGTCCTGGTTCCAGTATCCGCTGTAACAGAAGTTAGTACTGTGTGGTTTAGTGTATGTTCCGCCAGCACCCTGCTCCTGGCCAGCTTCTGAATGACCACAGCAGGCTTTAAAATGTTCCAGGTTAGCCTTTCAATCACAATGACTTCATATGTCAAAGATTAGTTTTTATACTCTGTATGTTATGGCATGTCTAACACAAATCAGCCAATGCCCTCTCTACTATGTAGTCATTCTGTGATGTAAGCTAGTAGATTTTCATCTAGACTCCCATTCCCCATCAAGGCAAATGTACATATTTTGGCCCAAAGTAATAGATGCTATTGCTATTCACATTTTAGAATGACTAGACTACAAAGCAAGGCTCTATCTCCAAATAAAAAAGAAAATGAAGTGTATAAAGTTATAGAAATTCTAAATACCTAATAGAACCTGTAATGTAATGCCTAAACCATTAAATGATGAATTATAATAATCCATTTTATCACCCTCAAATATGATTTTGAGCATTAATTGATAGGTCCATTAATGGTTCCTTTGATCTTCAGTTATTTGTTCACTATAGGCTTAGATCATGTAGGTTAATAGATTAAAAATTAGTGCAAAATAAATTTTGGATGAAATGATCATTTTAATGAGGTACCACGGTGCACTTTCCACGTAACCGTTTATTTATTTTGTGAACTGATCCTATGGAGTAATAAGATTTTCCTCATTTTGAAGCTGGCATTCTGATGGCCAGAGGTTCACCTGACCTCAAAGTTCCTCAATCTAAGCAGCCACATGCCTAGTTACTCTGTTACCCTAGTCTCCCTCTGCCACACTGAACCTCAGCAAAGGCCACCTTCACAATGGAGCAGGGAAAACATGCAGCCTCTCTCACTGTGGTAATGGGGGTATGTCTCAGAGTGAGAGATTCTGTGTCTGACTAGTCTTACTCTAGATGTATGGAGCCCTTTGGCTCCTGGGTTTCCTTTCTGTTCCCTTTGATTGGCCAGGTGGATAATCCACGGACTGGGCTCACAACCGAGCTCCCCAGCAGCACCGTGGGAACTTAGTCAGGTCACTTTGTAATCCTGGGTCTATTTCCGAATCTGTTCTGTAGGTGAGAAAGATCTTCTGTGCTTAGGGAAACAGGGTTTGTAAACTGCTAGAAATGGTCTGTATATGGTGAACAGTCAACAAATATCAAACAGCCTTTGATATGTGGTTTTCATTTCACTGATAAAATAACTTAGCAATAAAATGCGTCATATAATAAAAACATTATAGCCCTGGGAATTAGACCCAAATTTACATCCAAAACTCCAGAGAGGTGAAGTTCAAATGAATCTTGGACACTTATAAAATGATAAAGGCAAACTTCCTACATTATACTTTACTAAACAAAGTTCTTTAAAACCATTTGCTATGTTCCTTATGATCATGAAGTCACTGTGTAAATAGGATATATGTTGTATCTGTAGCTTTTCCCTATGTCATTTTTATTGAACACTGTGTCTCATCTTAGTCTATTAGATTTTGAGATACTAATCCAGGTTTCTTCCAATTTAAGTAGCTTATTATGATTTATATTTGAGTACTTGGTAAATCATGTCTTAGCACTTCTGCAATCAATGCTTTGCAGGATACATTGTAACCTGACATAGAACCCAGCAGTTACAGGATAAATTGTAACCTGAGACAGAACCCAGCAGTTACAGGATACATTGTAACCTGACATAGAACCTGCAGTTACAGGATACATTGTAACCTGACATAGAACCTGCAGTTACAGGATACATTGTAACCTGACACAGGGCCCAGCAGGCAACACCTTTGTAATTGTCACAGTAAGAGTTACATTGTGTATAATATTCTGACCAGTACTTTAAAACATTTCACTTTTGGTGCTGATTCTCTAATTTTAATTTATCTTAGATTTAAAAAAAAAACATTTTGGGCTATTATATTTAAAACAAAAATAACATTGCTGGACCTTCTCCTAGAATGTACTTAAACCTCTCCCAGACATTTACCTTGTGATAATCGTGTGGCCTCACTGCATCTTAGTTTCTGTGTTAGAAAATCTTCAATGTGGATATATTCATTCCAGTTAAGTGAGTCAGACACTGTATGTTTGGTTTCCAGCATGTCATAGAACTTAACCAGTTTTATTTTTAGCTCAAATCACACACTACAGCATATTATCAAACTATTTCTTTTATCATAATTGGCAATGTCTGTATAGGTCTGTGACTATATTTTCATTCTGCAATCCAAATGCAAACAATGACCCTGGCAGGGTGGTGCACATCTGTAACCCCCGCACTAAGGAAGCTCAAGAAGGGAGACAATGCAATCTTGGCCAGTGTGATATGAATTGAGTTCCAGACACCAGAGCTACAATGACCCTGGTTGGGTGGTGCATGTCTGTAACCCCAGTACCACGGAAGCTCAAGCAGGGAGACAGTGCATTCTTGGCCAGTGTGATATGAATTGAGTTCCAGGCACCAGAGCTTCATCAATTCCTGGCCTGCCCAACACATTTGCAGAGATTGGGAAAAACAAGATTTCATGAAACCTTATTTGAATTATTTTATTCTTGCTAATCAAATTGTGAATTTGAGACCATTTATAAAATAATATTAAATGTAGTGTTTTTAAAGTTATTTCTTTGGGGGTATTGGAGCAATGGTTTGTGGTTAAGAGCACTTTCTGCTCTTGCAGACAGTCCAGGTTCTATTCCCAGCATCCATGTAAGCATCTGTGATTCCAGTTCTAGGGGATCTGATACCTTCTTCTGGCCTTGCTGGGTCCAGGCACATATATGATACCCAGACTTACATGTAATCAAAACACCCATACATAGAAAATTTTTAAAGATTTAAGAAAAGGAGAAACATTCCTTTTATAGCATGAGGTTGGACTTGTTATCAGATAGTTGTGACCCCCTGAAAGCCCTGGCGATACCTCCACATAGCCTTACCCATCACCTGCAGGAGACCTTGTTTACTTCTGTCCTGTTTGCTTTCAAAGAACGTTCAACATCAGGCAAAGCTATATATATATGTGATGCAAAAGTTTCACTGTAGGCCTTATTCAGTAGGATACGTCTCCAGAATTAGTTTCATATAAAAATATACTCATCGTTTTCCTCTTTCTGCAGGGACTGTAGATTTCTTGTGTATGTGCTGTCGGGGAACACGTGTTCTTTGCTGGCTGCCTTACTATCCTTGGTGTAATTCCTTCTAAATACATGCATGCTGGCAAGAGTCCCTCCTTTGTGAAGAAAGGTGGATAACATTCATCACGTGCTTTATTCATTCATTCATTCATTCATTCTCTCTCTCTCTCTCTCTCTCTTTCTCTCTCTCTCTCTCTAATAAAGTGAAAGTTAAGGAGTAATGTGGCTACCCCCTTTCGTTGCTGCTTTCCATAACTAAATATGACAAGAATGGAATGCTGGACCAAAAGGTAACCAAGGAAAATCAGTAACCGCTCCTGTTTTCAGTAAGGCACAGTTTGCACCACTACTCCGTGCCCTTGGCAGCAGCGCCTTCCAGTGTTTGAAGATAGCCGTTCTCGCATATGATCTTATTGTATGCACACTAAGGGTTATTTTAGCAGCTGATTAGAAGTGAGAAACACCTGTCATGCACCTTTTTGGTGTAAGTCTTCCTTTTGTAAACCGTAGATAATTCCTTTCCCACTTTTTATAAGATTATCTGGTGTTTTGCTTGTTGTATGTTTGTTTGTTTTGTTCTCCTGCTGTAGAATTCTGGGTTTCTTTGAACACAAGATTACCTCTCGGGGCTGGTCTGCCGTTAGCAAATGTGCTCTCCTGGTCTGAACATGGCTTTTTCTTTTTGTTTGTTGTTTACTCTGCTGGCCAGGAGCTCTGTAGTTTGAGGTAGTTGTAGTTGCCTTGTTTTGCTTGGTTGATTTTTGAACTAATCATTGCTAAAGACAAATATTAAATTCTCAGCTCCTTGATTGACACGAATTGGACTCGGTTATGTTCTGAGAGTCTTCTAGAGCAGATTAAAATGCTATGGATTAAATTCCCTGCTCTGGGACAGTTGAGGAAGAGCACTCCGTAGCTACTACCACGGGAAGCTGATAGCCCTCAGCGAGTTAACATGGCTTCAAAAATCTCACTGTAAACACAACTGTTCTTCCATTACCAGACTTGAGAGGCAAGAGTTGAAGATATTTGTCAGCATGAAAGACAGTACAGGGCCTTGCAGAATAAATTGCCATATAGTGCTCACAGTGTGTAATGATTCTGTCCAAAGCCATGAGACCTCAGTGCATTCCATCCCGGGTGTCACAGGTGCAGGGCACTCCATTACACTGGTGAACCAGTGAGCCCTGGGATGTTTAACCTGACAACTGATATGACATGGTCTGAGCACCCCAAAAATAACTCCATGAAGAATTTATAGACCCTGCTGTTAAAGCTTATTTACTCAGAATCTGGGTTTTCCACTTAACGAGACATACCAGAAATAGTAGGCGGGGAACAGTTGTCCAGGTAGCAAGGGGGGTGATAAAAGGTTGATATTTTAGAGCAGGATCTTTAGCTTATTGCTCCGTGCACACCATTGTCACTGGACACAGACATAACCTATGAGCAAGGCAGAGTTCTTGTTTCCCGTCACCTTTTAAATGCAATGTCTGCTTTTAGATGCAGGCTTTATTGCTTTCATGTGTATATGCTCCTTAAAACGCACTTAGGAACCCATTGAAATTTGATGTGTTTATTACTGATGAGCAATATCCATGGAAAATCTTCCTCAAATTAGTTGAAGTTTTTATCTATAATGCAATAAAAAGGGAAAGTTTTATTCGAATGAGGGCATTTTGCCAGCCTTTCCTTTATGATATATGGTAATAGTTTTGTGGCTATTTAAATGGCTGAGAGGTAATTGCTTATTTTAAAATGTTTTACATATATTTCTTCTTTAATATCCTATTATAGGTAAAAGTGAGATGGGCCTTAAATCCAGGTTGTTATAATATTCTAATAGCCCTGAATGATCACTATTTCATGTAAACAAGCAGAGGCTAAGCTTCACCCAATCTGTTTGTCTAATGTCTGCGTTACATTTTCAGACCTTTGTTAACTTCTGCACCGTTAGTTTAAGCCATGTCAATCCCAGGTACAAATGTAAAACAGATAAAAGAATGCGAGAGCACGGGTGGCCGTCAACCTGTCATGTTTGTCCTCCTGTGTTTCCCATAGCACAGGACCAGGGCTCAGTTTTTTAAAGGGCAATTGAATGGAAAAACCTAACAAGTACGTCAAGTGGCAATCTGTATAGCCACAGTCACACTGCCAGATAACTTCCACATGGCGGCCTCATTATAACCCGGAGTCTGTCGCGTCCTGGCTTCCCATCATTCAGGGATGCCACTTCCTGTTTCTCACTTTTTCTCCTGTCCCCCTGCAGTCAGTGCACAGAGAGAGAGAGGAGAGAGAGAGAGAGAGAGAGAGAGAGAGAGAGGGAGAGAGATTTCTCATTCATGTCAGTTTGTTGAAGGAACCCTATGGTGGTGGAGAAAGCCACTGTCGCTCTTTCCTCTCTCCACAGTCCCCTCTCCCTGTGAACATGCCCGTGGCCCATTTCTGAACCACACAAGTCTCAGGCTCATTTTCTCAAAGACAAGGAGACCAATCCATGCGTTAAATAAACAGACAATATTTAATGGTATATAATGAATTAATTTAGGTTCTTCTCCCTCATAATTTTTATCCCAGTGGTAATATTTAGCTGCATAGTTCAAAGAATTAAATTTCTTTGAACTCTATTAGTAACATCAATTAAGTAAATATCTTTATTAATGTTGGATAGTTGAATGACTGTCTTCTACTGACTGTATCTTATATATAGATAATATTCTATTATTAGAGACCACACTACCACTAATTTAGTGTGTGTGTGTGTGTGTGTGTGTGTGTGTGTGTGTGTGTGTGTTTTAAAGACAAGGTTTCATTGTCCAGCCCTGGCTGTCTTAAAACTCACTATACCAAACTTGTCTCGAACTGACAGAGATCCGCCTGCCTCTGCCTCCCAAGTGCTGGGATTAAAGGTGTGCACCAGCTCCTGGCTGAACAAGGCAGTTTTTAATTATAAATATCTGTCACCGATAGCATGATGTTGCGTATTCTTTCATCTACTAACTTGGATTAAGTTGGGAAATTGAGTTAGCTCATTTGTTTACATATAAGATGTATTCATAGATGGGCAGGGACAGCTGCTTTGTCTCTGCTAAGTGGTGCCATGGCTAAACAGCAGATAGCATGAATCTGGTCACTGGATGGAGCCAATGCTATGGCTTCACTCAGGGCAGAAAACCAGGTTTGTCTCATAACTAGTTGTCTTGTTTTTACTAATAAAATTCTTACAGATGTGCAGATATCGAAGTTGAGAAAACAAAACACTTACTATATAAAAACTGAATGGACACAGTTAATTAGGGAATATCCTTTGATTGCCCTGGTATTGTCAAATGAATGAAGACGTTTTTAGCAGGTATATGCGCTGTGGATATCTTGGTTAAAGTAAAATTCAGTAGCTGGCATTACATGGGAATGGTTTTCACGTTGCAGTAGCTGTGCAGAGCCATGACTTTTGATTTTTTATACAAAGTGCTTTGCCTACTAACCTGATGCTATTATATCCATTTTGTATGCATTGAACATCATTTCTGACATTCCCTTAAGTTCTTATTATTAAACAAATGATATTTAGGGTGCACTTGGGCTTACTTAAGCGTTATTTAATTTTGAGCACACAAAGTTGAGTGGCACACAAAAGTACTATATAAAAGAGGCTGGCTTCTTTAAAAATGTCCCTCGATATAAATGTATTTTCTCTGAGTAGATTCATTTTGTTTTATTTTGGGAGCAAGCTGGTAGAAACACTCTCAGGTTATTGAATACATTCCACTTTCCAATTCATCACAAAGATCACCCTTCCCCTCGGGTGGTGGTGGCGCACACCTTTAATCCCAGCACTCAGGAGGCAGAGGCAGGTGGATCTCTGTGAGTTCTAGGCCAGCCTGGTCTACAGAGCATTTCCAGGACAGGCTCTAAAGCTACAGAGAAACTTTGTCTTGAAAAAAAGAAACAAAACTAAAACCAGACCTGACTTCACCTCCCACTGCCTGTAACTCCAGATCCAGGGGATTTGATGACTTGGTCTCTGGGGGCAGCTGCACTCACATACACGTATCAGCGTGACACACGCATGTGCACACACACACAAGTACACAAACACAGAATTTAAAAATAATAAATATTTTTAAGAGACTTCTTTAAGACAAAATCAAGTAGGTTTTTTTCTGTTCTTTTCTTTTGTTTTTAAAGAAAGAACAAAATGCCAGTCCTGCTCTTAGAATAGAAAATGGACCTGGCCTCTCCCAATTCTTCCTTTGCTGTGTGAGTCTTACTGGTAGATCTTTGCTAATCTATTGGGTCTGTAGTCATAACACCATTGCCAGAGTCAGACATGTAAGAGATTCCTGCAATCCAATGTTGTAATCAAATGGCTTTATTTTATAATATAATATTTTTATAATATAGCAATATTCTTAAAAAGTGCATTCATAAACAATAATCCACCATTCCTTTGTAGAGAAGGTAAGCTGTAACATAAGCAGGTACAATCAAGTGACTATTGAATTGTCCTGTTCAGTACAAGATATCAGTATTTGAAACACAACTGAATGTCATTTTAAAATCCACAAAGAACAAATGTGTTACACATTTTAATGTGCAGTGGCCTGTGGTACACAATCATGCAGCTGACAGCCGTGTTCATGTGCTGTACCTTAGATCCCTAATGTCTATTTTTCTTTTATAGATAAAAATGTTAACAATAATAAAGGAAGATAAGGAGTAGTTATGTCTTATCACTGAGGTAGCAGGAAAGGTCATGAAGTATTAGAGTAATTCATCACGTGTTCCTACCCATGTTCCACCGCTGCAGTTGTTGAAGAAGCAATGACAGAATGTGTTGGTGATTTTTCTTTTTCTTCAAAATGACCGCGCTTTACAGCCTTATATTTAAAACTTACAGCTCAGGCAAGTGTTTTTAGGTTCACCCTGTGCATAGAGATTACTTCTCCTCGCGTGCTCAGTTAGGAATCGTGTTCAGAAAGGGAACTGGAAACAGGTCCATAGGAGGAGCTGCCCAGGTAAAGTGATGCCGCTGTCCAGGACTTACCCAAGACACAGCCTCGGTAGGAGAAACAGCCACAGCCGTGTGGGCTCACGGGATTCTTTAATCCAGAACTCAGTACCCATAGATTCTCCAAGTCACTTGCTCCATTCTGTGCTTCTTTATAGCCAAGGAATAAAGGATAAAATTGCAGGAAGCCTAAGTGTGATCTATCGTAGTTGTGCAGAACTTGTCAACTCCTCGTAGATGGCAAAAATAATCTAAGTCTTGCTCAGGGAAGAGACACACACACCTGTAACATGTCTTTCTTACACATATGCACACACGCATACATGCGCACATACACACACACATGCAGGTTTGGAATTTAGTGAGCAGAGACAACCTAGGATTCCTAGAAGGTATTCATCAAAAATGTGAGTACTGAGTTCATCAGACAAGAAACATAAGGCTTCTAAAAGAAAAAAATGATGTTGAATGTCTGGACACAATGTGGTTTCAGGGATAAAGATAGCCATTTTTCCTTGAGTTTAGAACAAAAGAAATTATTCAGATATTTTAGGATTGTATCTAAAAGAAAAATATATTTCTGAGAAATAATCTATTGTGGAAAATCAAAGGAATTATATTGTTAGGAATGTTAATCAATTTAATATGATTTGCATTTTGGTCAGTTACTGAAAGTTCTGGCCCAGAAAGCCTTATGAAGTAAATGTTTTGCTGTAAGTGACCATAAGAAGTGGCCCCTCGGGCCTGGAGAGATGGCTCAGAGGTTAAGAGCACTGGCTGCTCTTCCAGAGGTCCTGAGTTAATTCCCAGCAACCACATGGTGGCTCACAACCATCTGTACTGAGATCTGGCGCCCTCCTCTGGTGTGCAGGCATACACGGAAGCAGAATGTTGTATACATAATAAATAAATAAATAAATAAATGTTAAAAAAAAGAAGAAGAAGTGGCCCCTCAGAAGGATGTCGTGGGAACAGGGAGAACTTTCCACCCAACACTGGCATGCTAGGGACAGCTCTGAAAAGGCTTCAGGCCTGTGTAAGAGAATGTTCCAGTGATATTAAATCAAGGCATGATTTAGGTAAGCTTATCACCTCATCGTACTGTTAGGATTAAGCATACCCTTTCTGGGATACTCTTGTTTTCAGCTGTGTGACACTACCCTTACACAAAATATGGTTTGGTTTTTGGCTCTGGGGTTTTCCAGAGAATGTGTCCGTCATCTCCTGTTACCCTTACCTTTAGTATCAGCATCAGAGCTAAGAGGTCCCTGACAACCGGCATAACCTGACTTGATTGTTGCTGTTATTTGTCTTGCCTCCTGTTCAGGAGACTAGAAATATTTTAGCCAGCTAGTGATGATGGGGACCCAGTGCTAATAAACAAACATTTAAAGAAGGAAATGAAGAAAACTGATCACTCTACTTTAACAAATACCATGTCATAGTTGCAAGTTATTATTAACAATGTGAATAATCACATATTTGTTTAAGTCATGGAAAAATCATTTTGAACAAATTTCTTTAGTGTAACCATGAGATATACAGTATTTTGAAACTTTCTTTGAGTTAGAAGTCTATATCTTAATGCCATCTTAGGAAGGAAGAAACCAAGAGTTGTGTGTGTGTGTGTGTTATATGTGTATGTATGTGTATGTGTATATGTGTGTGTATATGTGTGTGTGGTATGTGTGTATGTGTGTGTATATATGGGTGTGTATATGTGTGTATGGGTGTGTGTACATATGTGTGTAGTATGTGTGAGTTTGTGTGTGTTGTGTGTATGTGTGTGTGTTGTGTGTGTATGTGTGTGTTTATGTGTGTATGTATGTTTACATGTATATGTGTGTATATGTGTGTATGGGTGTGTGTACATATGTGTGTAGTATGTGTGAGTTTGTGTGTTGTGTGTGTATGTGTGTGTGTGTGTTTATGTGTGTATGTATGTTTACATGTATATGTGTGTATGTGTATATGTGTGTGTTGTGTGTATGTGTGTTTATGTGTGTGTATGTGTGTTTACATGTACATGTGTGTATGTGTATATGTGTGTTGTGTGTGTATCGGTGTGTTTATGTTTGTGTATGTATGTTTACATGTATATGTGTGTATGTGTATATTTGTGTGTTGTGTGTGTATGTGTGTGTTTATGTGTGTGTATGTATGTTTACATGTATATGTGTGTATGTGTATATGTGTGTGTTGACTGAGAAGACAGCTTTTTTCAGCTGTGTCATTGCTGCTCTCCTGTTCTTGGCTGTCCTTTTTTTTGTAAATTAAAATAGATGAAGGCTGTCTGGCCAAGTCAATGATGGAGGCCTATTTAATGTGATATAATTGATGAACTCTAAATTGTCCCTTTTCCTTTTGGAAACACTGAATATCTTGTAAAGTACCATCCAGAGTCTTTTTGACTTAAGCTCTCTGTTACATTAATATTGAAAAAGTCATTGTAGTGATAGAGAAACTGGAATTAAATGCTTATGAAGATTTTTGAGGTTTTATTTTTAATATTTGGCTATACAATGATCAAAGAAATGGTCCTTGCGTGTATATAAAACAAAGCACATGAATAGAAGGGAAATAAATATAACCTGGAATTGGGAATATGTTGGGAAGTAAGGTACCGAGAAAGAAGGGGTGAGTGAAGGCCAAGAAAAACTAAAACTCTTCATATAAATGGAAGAAAATATAGAAACATTTAAAAGGATTATTCTAACAGTACTTACTAATTTTGGTATTTTATAGACCTTGTAGTTGAGGTCTTGTTGATGCTAGTGTTCTCCTGCAGTCATGATCCACGGTAGCGTTGTTGTGTTCTCTGATCCACAGTAGCATTGCTGTGTTCTATGATCCACGGTAGCATTGCTGTGTTCTATGATCCACGGTAGCGTTGCCGTGTTCTATGATCCACAGTAGCATTGCTGTGTTCTCCTGCAGTCATGATCCACGGTAGCGTTGCCGTGTTCTTTGATCCACAGTAGCATTGCTGTGTTCTATGATCCACAGTAGCATTGTTGTGTTCTATGATCCACAGTAGCATTGCTGTGTTCTATGATCCACGGTAGCGTTGCCATGTTCTATGATCCACAGTAGCGTTGCCGTGTTCTATGA
>NC_022015.1:85329352-85338707 GCF_000317375.1 Microtus ochrogaster
TTGCTGTGTTCTATGATCCACGGTAGTGTTGCCGTGTTCTATGATCCACAGTAGCATTGCTGTGTTCTATGATCCACAGCAGCATTCCCGTGTTCTACTGCAGTCATGATCCATGGTAGCATTACTATGCTGCAAGTGACTTATATTCAGTGAGTGGCAAGTCTGGAAAATACAGTTTTAACCTAAGCACCAATCATTGCGCAGCTCTCCAGTGTGAACAGGATTGTAAATCCACCACTGGCATATGTTGCTGTTGTTGGCCTTTGCTGTTTATATTTCCTTTTTGTTTATAACAAAGAAGAATATTGGCTCCGATCGCATGGGCAAAAGAAGTGTCCTGGAGGGTGTCAGCCACTGAGTGCTGCTGACATCTGGGAAGAACACTGGTTTCTCCTACAGCTTACTCAATTCAGAATTAGCCATGAAAAGAGAACTAATACTTTCCTAGCAAATGTGTATATGCAATTAGGATTATAAAAACAGTTTGGGGCCAAAATATTTTTTTTAATTATACAGTAATTGCTAAGAATTGGAAACTATTCCCAAACAAAGATCAAAAGCAATATTGGACACAACTCAGTAAAGCAGTTGCACAATAAGAAGGAGTTGCCAGGGTTAGTTTTTTCATTATTGTAGCCACATGGCTGACTGTAAGCATCTTTTTTAAAAAAATTATTTTATTTTTTTAAAAAGAAAACAAACTATCTTTTTCATTTTACTTACCAATCCAAGTTCTCATTCCCTCCACCCTCTCCCCCACCTCACCCCCATCCACTCCTCAGAGATGGTAAGGCACATTGCTTTGAGGAAGATTCAAGGCCCTCCCTACTATATCCAGGCTGAGTAAGGTATCCATCCAAAGAGAATGGGTTCCCAAAAAGCCAGTACAAGCAGTAGGGATAAATCCTGGTGCCACTGCCAGTGGACCCGCAGACCGCCCCAGCCATGTAACTGTCACCCACATTCAGAGGATAAGTTTGGTGAGTTGTGAGCTCCCATTAGCTCAGGTAGATGATTTCAGTGGGTGAACCCCTCAGGGTCTTGACCTCTTTGCTTATATTCTCACTCCTCCCACTCTTCAACTGGACTTTGGGAGCTCAGCCCAGTAGTGTTCCACTGCAGGTCTCTGCCTCTGACTTAAGCATCTTAAGGAATACAGGATTCATTTTGACTCACTGTTTGAAGACGTGGTACGCTGTAGTCAGGAAGGCCTGACAGTGGCCCAGCTCCCAGCCGTAGTGTGGGAACATGAGGTGGCCAGCAACCATTCCAGCAGATCAGGATGGAGAGCGGTAGATGCCAGCGCTTTGACTTGCTCCATCCCCTTTTCTTTTCTATTCAAGATCTAGAGGATGGGGTAGTGTCGCCCACATTCAGGGTGACTCCTTCCCCCTCATCTAATCCTCTGAGGTGTCCTCTCAGAGACACCTATACTCTGATCTCCCAGTGAGTCCAGCTCTGTCAAGCTGATACTGAAGATTAGCTGTCACCCTGGGACAGGACAAGGTTGACAGGGTGGGTTGCACTGAGCTGAGTCATGGGCCGACTAATAAAGTCAGAGCAGAGCTGAGGAGGATGGCGTCTGCTCTGTGTGGAAGCTTGGTTTTGGGCTCCTCTCGTCCTTGGAGTTCTAGAGCTTCCTGTTTGTGCTTCACCAGTTTCTGTGTTTATTCTTCGTGCTCCACTGTGCAATTTTCAAAACTTAGTAGAGTTCATCCGGGACAGAGTACAGCCTGGATGGACAGTTTTTATTTAGAGTAAAAGGAAAGACTTTGAAATTTGAAAAAAAATAAAGAAAGAAAGAAACTTTATCTTACATCATCAGGATTGGTCCATAGAGGGTTTTTTTGTTTTTGTTTTTGTTTATTTGTTTGTTTTTGTTTTTTTTTGTCCTAAAAGAATTCCTTAAAATTCAAAAGCAAATAACATAGAAGACATGATGGAAGCATTGAACTGCATCAAATCTTCCATGGTCTGATGAGGACAGGATGATTACATTTCAGACCCTCCTGAGAATTCAGGAAGACTCCCTGCATGGGCAGCCACAATCATTGTATTTGCAGAATCCCTTGGCCACGTGAGATTCTTAGGGATCGACCCCTGGATGTCCTTGGGAGCACTGTTCCGCTGGGCCCCATCGCACAGGATACGGTTCTGTTGCTTCTGTCTTACCCATGGATTATTCTAATAGTTATACTGACTTCATAATTCATACACATTGCAAAATTCAGACTTAATTAACATGCATGAAGACAACCTGCCTGTCACTGACCAGCAGATGGCAAACTTCATCCCTGTATTTCTAGTCAAACCCAGGTTAATTAGACAGCCAAGAGGTTTGACGTGCACACTTCCAGTCAGTTTAGGGTCTGCTCAGCCTTCCGCGTTAGCTCGCCTCCCGCTAGAACAATTTGCCTCTGATTGCGAAAAGGATTATGTTACCTCTCCAATCCACAGTGGTGCCTGTTTCTCAGACAAGGCCTCCAGAGCTTCCTTTTTCTTTTTTAAGAAACTTCTGCTTTCCCACGCCTTACTGAGTGTGGCCATTTACCTTTATCAATAAATTACTATTGTTCCCATTTTGTTCTTGATCTTCATTATCTCAACAAGCACTAATCTTACCTACTTTGACCTTGTAGTATAACGTAACTTGTAATTTTAAACAACACAGATTTATCATCTACAACCTCAAAAAACATTAATTTACTCTTCTTTTCTTTTCATCTTCCCAAATTATACATTCTACAGTAAATCTGTCAATAATTTCAAAGCATCAGAGTAGCTGGTAACATTCTTGTTTTCCCCTTACAGGAAAGGTGGAAAAATATAGATTAAAATAAATTTAAATTCATGTTGTAGTGGTAAATCTTTCTCCACACATATAGATATAGATAATAGATAACATAGATACGTAAGTGGGATTCTTTGTACACTGATATGGTTTTTCTCTTGGACTTTAATGGAACATCTTTCTATTCCACGGCAGCCCCTAATTCAGAGTAAGGTACCAAATTCTACTTTTATCTTATATATGAATTTATGCATATTTATTTCTGTATATACAAATATTTATATTCTGCATTTTTGTACAATTAGCTCTTTGACACTGCATTGACATTTAAATTCTGCAGAGATATTCTAATAGTCATTTATGTGCTTGATACTCCGTTTGATTAGCCAGATTGCCTTAAGAGCTTTCACTGTGATAAATGTTCCTATGGTCGAGATTAATAAATCTGTTATTATTTAATTAACATAGAGTCTTGAGTAATGGAATTACTAGGTCAAAGGTGTGCGCACCTTCAATGTTCCCTATATATTTTAGCAGATAGCTTCCCCTGCTATTTTGAGGACAAATTAGTTTTACTCTCTTGAACACTTGTGCTAAAGCACTTCATTAGTTTAATTTTGTCAGTCGGGTAAAGATATTCCATGATGTGCTCCTGTTTACTAATTCATGTTATGAATCTTCTTATTCTAACATTATTAAATTACATATGTGATTTTTTTATTAAATTATTCAATCCAGTCACAATATTGGGAGAGGAAATGTTTGGGATGAAAATGCAATTCCAGAAGGAAGCAGGGTTTGTGAGATGTGCGTCTAGTGTCCTCTAGCTTTTCATTTTGAGTAGCTTGCAGGCCCAGTAGCCGTCACAGGTCACGTGTTGTGTCTGACTCACTCAGGCTTCCTGTGAAGATTTAGTCCCTTTCAAAGGCATGGTCTTCCCAAGGAGAAGTATTGCTTTAAGACTGCTAAAGCAAGATAGTCCACAAACTCTCGCTTCCCGTTCGGATGCTGCTGCTCCTTGGAAGGGAGTAAGATGTATGTGCCGCTCTTCTTGTTGCACACCAGAGGAAGCCTTGCCGAGTCAGGCTGGTGTGCTCTTCTCTGAGGTGTGTTTGCATCATTTCCAGTGAGATGCTCTAAGTCAACGGGATGCAGTAAATTATCGCAGCTGTTACTGTAAGTTCAAACAGAAACGTTACAGGAGAATTGCCGCAGGCTAGCGTTTAGACACTAACCATCCCCTGTATTTCCTGATGTCTCTGGTATATGCTGCTTCCAGTGATAGGCTCAAAGTAACTTCTAACTCAAATTAAAATATGGATTTGGTTTACTTTTTGAGGTCAAGGCAACATTTAAATTAAATTAAGTTTGCTTGGCTAATAATATCACCTATTTGGAGCAACTCGGAGATGAGTTGGGAAGGTAGGTTGTAAATGCTCATTGAGCAGGCTCGGGAATGCCTCCACACGCTTTGTTGATGACCGTGGCATTTGGTTAATGGAGTGATCATTGCATCATGTCCATTACTTTTATTACCACTGCAGAGCAGTAGTGGGTGAAATCAAACAAAGACAAGCTAAAATTTCAGAAATATTTCAATGCTACTTATGAAAATCACTTGTCTTCCAATAACTCAGATATTTACTTGACCTTTTTGACTTTCAAATTGTCAATGATATATCAACTAGGAAAGCCCTAAACGTCCACCGCTTTAGGTAACTCCAATTATTGAGATTGCCATGACACACGTTCTCTTACTTGTCCATCCCACCTTTCTGTCCTGCCATGTGCTGTGACCAAGGCTTCCATGCGTTACTCATGCGGATGCCGTTGGGTTCAAGTGCTGACATCACAAACATTCTCATGTGCAGAAACTGAAGCTTACTGCCTGTGCTTAGGGTAGCGTAATGGAATGAGAAATGTATAAAGGGCTCAGAAAAAGTCCAAAAGATTTGAGAGGAGAGCAATGTAGGCACAGAATGCTGAACGGGAAGAAATTATCTCTGAGTATTTGTCGTGTGAGGAAGCATGTGGTCACTTGGACTCACAAGACTTAAAGAATTGTGAAATAAATAACTATTCTGAACAAGACTGTCACTGAGTTATCAGACTGTAGAACTCAAATCCACATCTCCTGGCCACCAGTCTGGTTGTTACTGTCACTTGCTTGACAAATCATTAAGCTGTTCTATAAATTAAAATTTGGGCCTTAAATCTCACTCTTGTAAGTAGAATGTAAATCTGGAAAACAAGTTCTATCCTATGTCTTGCTGGTATTTACAGCTTTAGCAAGCCATCCTGACTATGGTAACTGTCTGGTGACTGATGAATTGTAATGTTTATAATTCTTCATTAAAGGCAGTTATTCACACTAGTGTAAAAGAAAAAAATATGATTAAACTAAAAACATACATTGATGCATATCAGATTTGGAAGCTTTGCAACGTGTATTCCACCAAGTGACTGATGTTCCTGACGCAAAGGGTCTGTGCTGGCCAGCTCCCTGCCACCTTGACACAAGCTACAGTCTTCAGAGAGGAGTGTCGGCTGTAGAAATCTCTTCTTGAGATCCAGCTGCAGGGCATTTTCTTAACTAGTGATCAATGGGGAAAGGCCCATTGGTGGGTGGGGTCACCCTGGGCTGTGGCCCTGGATTCTATAAGAAAGCAGGCTGAGCAAGCCAGGGAAGGAAACCAGTAAGCAGCCCTCCATGACCTCTGCGTTGAATCTGTGGACCCATGAGTGACGTAGACACTTTCCTCCCTGATAGCGTAAGTTGTGCTGTTCCCCACAGCAATAGTGACTCTAAGACAGCAACCTCACATCTGAGCCAAGCTAGCATTTCTCAGACGATAAGACATGGAAAAAGGAAGAGCGCACTAAATTATATTTAAGAAATGGTAGTTCCAGTAAGTATGGCACTTGAATTAATTTCAGAATCCGCTTGACCTGAGAAATATGTTTAATCACAATTATATGTGTTGTGATAAATTGTCTTCTCCTACAGATAAGTCACAGAAACGTCCCGAAGATAGCGTAATTGTAGAGCAACAGAGGCTGGGCGTACCACTTAAAGATGAAGATGTGATCCATTCCCACTCTCAACTTAATAATACAGACAATGCTGATAGTAAGGCAGTTTTGAGAAAAGAGGTGAGCCAGACTGAGGGTGTAGGAGCCTGTGGGAAAATGACGTGAATGCACCTAATTGTAAGGGGAAGGGATGGAGATTGGAGCTATATATGTAGCTAGATTATAACATGATTCATTTCAATTTTTTTATACTGGGGCTGAGGACATGTCTCAGGGGTGACCTGCATGCAGATCCTCACCTGTACAGAAATGCCAGATCTGGATGCACTTTTGTAACCTCAGTGCTGAGGACCGGACAGGAGGCACAGACGGGTGAATCCTCAAAGCTTACTGACTAGCCAGTACAGCCAATCAGAACTGAGATACAGATTTATTGAGAGACCCTGTCTGTCTGCCTGGCTTCCACACACAGGTGCACAAACATGCACACACACGTTCTTTTACACTCACCAGAGAAATGATATACACATGCAAATGTATATATTTTATTTTATTTTTACTAGTTCCTTGATAGTTTCGTACAATGTGTATTGATCATATTGCCCCCTCTCTCAGCTCCTCCCAGATCTACACCCCTTCCCTACCTATCCAAATTTATATCCTCTTTTATTAAAAAAACCATCAAGTCCAATTTGTGCTGCCTAGATATTTTTGGATGTGTGGCCTCACCTGAAGAATGATGGTCAGCCTACCAGAGGGCAGCATTCTTTTTTTAAAAAAATCTTTTCAATAGAACATCCTCATTGTCTCAGTGTGTGGGTGTACTCCTCGTGGTCCTAAGTTCCTTGCTCGCGCACTCTCTCCTTCTGCTCCTGACTTGGACCTTGAGATTTCTGTCTGGTGCTCCAACGTGGGTCTCCATCTCCTTTCATCGCCTGATGAAGGTCAACGTTCAGGAGGATGCCTATATGTTTTTCTTTGGGTTCTCCTTATTTAGCTTCTCTAGGATCACTAACTATAGGCTCAATGTCCTTTGTTTATGGCTAGAAACCAAATATGAGTGAGTACATCCCATGTTCCTCTTTTTGGGTCTGGCTTACCTCACTCAGGATAGTGTTTTCTATTTCCATCCATTTGTATGCAAAATTCAAGAAGCCAGCTGGCCTGGGTCTGAAAAGGCCTGGGATGAGGCCGGACTCGCTGAACATAGCGGACAATGGGGACTACTGAGAACTCAAGAACAATGGCAATGGGTCTCTGATCCTACTGCACGTAATGGCTTTGTGGGAGCCTAGGCAGCTTGGATGCTCACCTTACTAGAAATGGATGGAGTTGGGGGTTCCTTGGACTTCCCACAGAGCAGGGAACCCTGATTGCTCTTCGGGCTGAGGGGGGAAGGGGACTTGATTGGGGGAGGGGGAGGGAAATGGGAGGCGGTGGCGGGGAAGAGACTGAGATCTTTAATAAATAAATAAATTAAAAAAATTTAAAGACAGCTCTTCAATTCATCTACACAAATAAGAAAATTGTAATGCACTGCTCTAAGCAATAAAATGTATTTAAAAAATTAAAGAATTTATAGAGGAAAAAAAATCTTTTCAAGGCAGGGTTTCTCTGTGTAGCGCTGGCTATCCTGGAACTCACTCTATAAACCAGGTTGTCCTTGAACTCACAGAAATCCACCTGCCTCTGCCTCCCTTGTGTTGGAATTAAAGGTATGAGCCACCATGCCTGGCAGGGGCAACATTCTTCAAGAAAAATAGCTCTCTTCCCAGCAGGTTTCATTAGCCGGTTCTCTCTGGCTAGGCTGCGTCTCCATGCCCAGGTTCCTTCTCCTTGCCTCCAGGGGCCAGGGAAGTTTGGTGGGTATTCTGTTACTATCCTTGGCCTCATTGTAGGTAGTTTGGTTTTAGAGCCAGGAGTTTCTGAAACGTATCACAAGTCATATGAAAAATAAATGTTACGTCTATTTATATGGCCACATTATATAACTTTGATTCAAAATGCAGAAAAATGCCTCAACAAAAGAAAGTCTCACCGGCAGTGGTGGTGCACGCCTTTAATCCCAGCACTCAGGAGACAGAGACAGGTGGATCTCTGTGAGTTCAAGGCCAACCTGGTCCACAAGAACTAGTTCCAGTACAGTCAGAGCTGTTACACAGAGAAACCCTGTCTTGAAAAAAAAACCCACAAAACCAACCAAACAAAAACCCTCACTGACAGAAATGTCCATGGTCTCATAGTGCCATGAGTCTCCCTGGCTCCCCTCTTGAGCACATTCCTGGCTAAAGATCACATCAGTTTGCAAGCCATAGTCACACATCCCAAAAGCAATGCTTTTACTTTCACTTTGTGCAAACTAAAAACTCTTCGGTAAAATCCCTAAAGCGTTCCTCAGTAATTTCTGTCCATTGTATCCTTAACCAGAAATATTCCCTAGTCACAAGATTAGACAAAGTTGAAGATGGCTCAAGTCAGTTACGTTACTTCAAGCCTAATCCTTTATAGCATTAGTTAAAGCATATGAATTGCTAATAACACAGAAAAATGTTTCTATCATTGGCCTCTTGACTCTCAGGTCTAATGACCAGGCCAGTCCCATAGCAATAGATGCCCCCTAATGGAGTTATCTTCGCCATAATTGCATTTCCTAAAGCTAGCTCTTAGTGAGGCTAGGGGCAATAGCAGAAGGTAAGGGAAGAGGGTACCCTGAAAATCTTTGTATTAAACTCTACCAGGGTACCTCACCTTATATAAAGTATCTAACGCGCATGGCCTATGATTGGGAGCATGTGGGTTATCGTGGTATTCTCGTATGGATATGTATGGCATTTCTTAGCGTCACTGCTGCTGTCTGAACAGTATAAGGGTTTGTAATAGCGTCCGTCCCCACACACATTGTTCATGTTCCTTTGTGCTTCCTAACTGTACACATGACCAACAGCATTTAGTGTCTGTTCGCTTAATACTGAGCACTGAAGTGATTGCATTGATAACACCCACACAAAGTTGTGACTGACCGCAAAATTTCTGTCTTTATTGTGTTGTTACAGCTGTGCTTTCTCAATGACTCTACTGCCCAGGAAACACTATCTGTTTCTTATGTACTTAGAAATTCATGGACAACTTTTGTCCACACGGTAGAGTCACAGTCAGTCTAGGGTCCAGCTACGTATTTCTAACGTTTGTTTTGGTCCTAAGTGAATTATTCAGTTCAACAATTAGCTATTGAAAATCTGCCGTGTCAGATACGTTCTAGAATTTTAGCATAAATGAAAATATCTCTTGATATTAGGAAGACAGATTCTAAACAGATAATAATTAAAATGCGTTACATGCCTTTTAGTAGCTAATGCAACAGAGAAAAGGAAGATGGGGGGAGATACTAGGACAAGAGCATTTGAGTGTATTCAGTGTGTTTGTCAAAGTGACTTCAGTTTTAAATGGAATGGTCAGGAAAGAATTAAATTTTAGAGCCGGGCGGTGGTGGCACACGCCTTTAATCCCAGCACTTGGGAGGCAGAGGCAGGC
>NC_022015.1:85338807-85342819 GCF_000317375.1 Microtus ochrogaster
AAACCCTGTCTCAAAAAAAACAAAAAAAAAAAAAAATAATTAAATTTTAGGTAAAGGAACAAATATGGCTACCAAAGCCTACTTTAAACACCATCTAAAGGTAGTTGAGGTTTTAGAGTGTATTTATGGTTGTTGATTTCTTTGTAGGTTAATGGAAGAAAATGCTAACCTTGATCATTTCTAGACTGTTCTTTCTCATATAACTAATTACATCTGCTGGTATCTCTATGTGAAAGTCTGAAGACTAGTCCTGGGTAAAGTGAGGTGCTCATCATCCTTGTTAGGTGCTTGGCGAGTTCCTGCTCTACTCCAAGGAAGGGAGTGACTTAGCCGATGTGCAAACGTAGACACAGCAAATGGCATCACTAATGCCCTATAATTTCACTCTCTCTTTCTGCTTGTTCAGGATGCTAGGCAGGGAGCTCAGTAGTTCAGTGACCCATTTCTGGGTTTTAGTAGGTGTCCAGTTCCAGAGAGAGGTCTCTCATAGGGTAATATAGAGTCTGTTTCTTTTCTTTGGTCCATTTAAATATTTTATTAATCAATAAATAAAAGTCTTGGTTATAAAAATTTAAACTTTGGGTGGAAAATTGTTTCAAAAAAAGAAATAGGTTATACAAGAATAGAAGGAAATACGTTAATTGTTATATGGTCATATATGTTTTATGGTTAAAAAATACTATAAATCATATAATTCAGAAAAGCACAGCAGCTAATAGGTGAAGCAGAGAAGAATCAGATCAAGAAGCTACAGAACTCCATAGAGCAGTCTAGGTGAATGGAATCAAGAAAGCCATTTTGCCATCAGTTGTAGAGGGACTGGCCAAGATGAAGTAGAACCACCTCCTTAACCCATGCTTGAGACGGACCCCCAGACCCTGAGAGTGCAGCCTGTACTGTGGGTAAAGGATGACGTCACAGGACCTATGACTGCCCCTGTCTCCCAGTTAAGTCACGCTCCGTGATTTTAAAGCCCATCTGCCTTTTCCACTGTCTGTTTGCATCACCATAGAGAAGGCACCCTGGAATGTGGAGAGGCCAGCAGCAACCAATGAGTGGCTTTTAGACTTTGCTTTGGATGACCAGTAAGTTTGGCAGTTCACAGCCATGATGGATTTCTGCCTATCTGATCAAGGGAATGGAACAGGTCAATATATAGGGCTACAATTATAGAGAGATTTAACACCAAAGGCCAACAGCTCACAGAGAATTATATCCTAAGAAAAAAATTAGGACAGCAACCACAATTTTAAAAATTAGGAATTTCAAATATCAGCAGGAAGTTCTGAGTTTAGTTTAAGAATATCACACTTCATACCAGTGCTAACTGGGGAATACTTGCCTTCATAATGTGTCTAAGAAAGACTGGGGGCTGACAAGAATAATTATAAAAGCAGAGCAAAATCTACCTTGCCACCTGTCTCAGAAAAGAATCCAGGTTAGTCTGGATGATGAGAAACAGTTCTGTCACATTCTAAAGCAGTCAGAAACCTTACAATGTTACGTTCATCTTACAATTTAAGAGAGACCTTGGAGGGACACTGAAAACTGTTACACTAGAAATACTTTTGCCCTGCTCAGGTAAGGGAGTAAACCCAGTAAGGGCAAGACCATACACCTGGCCCTCTTCCCAGAACACAGCGTATTGCACAGATCTCTGTTGCATAAATAATCGGTGAAAAGTGTTACAATATTCCATCTGCTTGAGTTGAAGGTGTGAGAAAATGTTCAAATACTTTATATATGCTTCAAGAAATTCAAGTAAATCACATTAGTGGTATCTTTTTAAATTTTAACGGTCCAGAAATATCCCAGGGTGAATGTATGTATGTATGTATTGTTCAGTGTATGAACCCAACAGTGGGTATCATAAGCTAAGAAGTAATAATTTTGGACCCTTACCAGCAGGTGATTTCATACCCGGTGACTGTCTATCGGAGAAGACACAGCACTTTTGACTATGCTGTAATCTCTATGGTGGATGAGATAACTCCCATGGTTCCTTTTAATTTTAAAAATGAATTATTGCAGTGAGTCTGGTATGATCACTGCCTCTCATAAATTCTGATTTTTGTGCATTGAATGGTGTTCCAAATACTTTAAAGAAGCCATTTACTGATTGGAATTGTCTGTTCTCCATCCAACCATCCTTCACATTTCAAATAGAAACAACCAAATTAGTTCCTTTAAAAAATTAAGTCATGGTTCCCTTCACAAAATATTAAAGGCAAACTGTTCATTTATCACCACAATAAGTCAATGAACATCTTGGGTATTTCCCAAGACATTTTAAATTATAATTAGCAGATGACTTAAGAAAGAAATAGTTTACCAAAGAAAGAACCATCTTTTCAATATTGATTTGAAAATAACTCCATTAACTAATAACAAAATAATCACATTTCCTTAAAAAAAAAGAACAAGTATTTAGAGTATTGATTAAGAGGAAATTGCCAGTATTTGATCACTTATGTGTCTGGGAGATCTAAGAATATTCTAATCCTAGCTGACCACAGAGTTCAGCATGGACTCTCTGGAGGGAGGTGATCACTGGAGGACTCATGCAAGCCTCGTCCTCAAGTGTGCAGTCACAGCACTCACTGGGAGACTTGTTCTCTGAGCAGCTGCTTGCGTCCCACACTCCATTGGGTTGACTGGTCATGTGATCCACCTCCTGCGTGTCCCCACAGTGTAGACGCTCACACGGGTTGGCTGGTCATGTGATCCACCTCCTGCATGTCCCCACAGTGTAGACGCTCACACGGGTTGACAGGGTCATGTGGTCCACCTCCTGCATGTCCCCACAGTGTAGATGCTCACATGGGTTGACCCGATAGTGTGGTCCACCTCCTGCATGTCCCCACATTGTAGATGCTCACACGGGTTGACCGGATCATGTGGTCCACCTCCTGCATGTCCCCACAGTGTCCGTGCTGGAACAGGAAGTGGAGCATCTGACCCTACGACCCTAAGGTGCTCTCCCTGTGGTTTTATTTTTTTCCCCTCAGTTCAGGTTTCGCATTATCCAGGTCTCACTTTTGCTCTTTGAGGAGTCACCGGCGTTGCACATCCATCTGAGGATGGAGCTTTTCAATGACCTTTTCAGTGCTTGTCCCTTTGCTCATTTTGATTTGCTCAGATAAATTACAACCACCTGGCCTTTTGTATTAAAGAAAGCTGCATACAAAACTGACCTTTTGCTACTTATTGGGAGAGGAAATTCATTGTATTTGAGATTAACTGCTGTTACTGTTTTCTTGGTGATACAGTGCGCTACTTTATTTGAGAATTGGAGACATATTTCTTGTGCCTTTTGATTTCTCTCTACTTCCTACTCCATTGGATTGGACTTTCTGTGTAATACAAAGAGAACTTTTGTTTTAGAAACCAGTGAATCTGCTTTGTTTAGTTCCTGCTCCTGATGATTTAAAGACATCGTTGAGATTCCTCTTCACATTGAGAAACCCTCTGAGCAGTACACCCCCCCTTCCAGCTTGGGAAGGCTTCCCATGACTAGTTCTGAAGCTCAAGCTTGCCTGGCCAACTACGCCGTTGCTGATAGTTCTGAAAATGCCCTTTTCTGGCTTTTTTGTTACATTAGCCCAGTATTCCATTTGCCCCGCTGTATTTCTTGGCTTCGGTGTCATTGCATTGATGGTATGGCTGTGTCTGGAAAGCAATGGGTGGGGCCGCTGTGCAGTGTGTGCACAGGACTTCCATGGCACTGGCAGGGTTGAACTGAGGTGGCAGCCATGACACTGTAGAGACATGGCACTTTGTGGTAGGGGTGAGACGATTGGAACTGCGTGGTCGAAGATGAACTTTTCAGTGTTAAACTGTGCTCTGGGTGCTTGGTCTGCTGTGCCCGGGATGAGCAGGGCCATCTTCTCTACAATCCTGTCCCCATTCTCTGTCTGCTGTGTCCAGGATGAGCAGGGCCATCTTCACTACAATCCTGTCTCCATTCTGTCTACTGTGTCCAGGATGAGCGGGGGCCATCTTCACTACAATC
>NC_022015.1:85342919-85352081 GCF_000317375.1 Microtus ochrogaster
GGGCCATCTTCACTACAATCCTGTCTCCATTCTGTCTACTGTGTCCAGGATGAGCGGGGGCCATCTTCACTACAATCCTGTCTCCTCTCTCTCTGCAGCATTTCTTGCCACTTTCTCTCTGCCCAGCCATTTTATGTCTTCCATCACAATTTTTTTCCATAATAATTTGTTTTTATAAAGTAAGTTAAATAGGCACAACTTGTATATGACATCAAATATGATTTTTTAAGTACCAATAATTTTTTAAAATGGGCAGTATGGATTTTGTAGTTTTCTTTTGCTTTACAAAAGGGGGCAAGTCAGAAACTGTGTCTTTCATTATCTTTCTTACACTTCCCACTGTGCCCCAGAGAGTGTAGTCTTTCAGGAGGCAATGTTGATCTCTGCCTCTCTTCAGTGTATAGTCTCTCAGTGTGATTTCTTCTGTCCTGACATAAGGTCATCTTTGGCAGAGTCTGTCAGTGATCACATCTATGTCCACAAAGACACACAGGATTTTAAATCTGCATTTTGATTTTGTAATTGCATAAAGTAACCTTCAACAGGCTGTTTAGCATGCCTGTTGACTGAGGCCAGTCTTCAGCTCCGAGAGAGAGAAATGGCAGGGGCATGAGGGTGGGGAGTGTGAGGGAGGGGTGGGGGATATTAGAGAAAAGTGACAGGACCGAAGTGTGTTGACATGCAGTTAGGGCAGTTAGGGTTTTGCCTGCTAAGATTCTTCTGGAAGCTTTCTTGCTCTCAACTTCGGAGAAAATAAGCAATCCTTTTAGAAGCAGTCTCCTTGCCTCCACCTCCCAGAGGTGCCGCAGAAGAACCTCTACTTTGGTAGTGTGGAATAAGTTGGTAGATAGACTCGAGATCACCTCCCACATCGATTCTGACAGCAACAACTGGTACACAGTAGATCACATAAGATATGTTTGTTGAATTAGTAAATGATTATAGTAAAAAAAAAAATTTTCAGCATCAAAATAAGTCCGAATGTGAGTCCATTCACCATCAAAGGGAAGACCTCTTCCAGAAGAGGATGGAAATCCGCTCTGAGTCTGCGTCTCATCCTTTCCAGGGTACTCCTGAACAATGCCCAATGAGGAAGAGTGTCCTCTGCTTCCGTTCCTTAGTGAGATTCTTGAGACAGAAGCAAGACTTGAGAATTAGCTTCTTTTTGTTACTATATGTAGACATCTTGTTGCTAAGACATGATGAGCAGTTTTCTTTATTGTTGATGGACAAAATAATGCTGCCAAGTATAGAATAAGCATACATGGGAACACCATCGACCTAACCAATGTTTTGCATGGAAATTAGCCTCACTATTAATGAAAATGCAAATTGTTTACTTAGATGAAAGGTTCCCACTTAGGCTTCCTTTATGAATGAAATCTGTGCACACAGTAAACAAGGAGTAGAAATTGGCTGTGCTGGAGCATGTCAGAGATGGAAAACTCCCAATTCCTTCCAAACATATTTGTTCCTGATCTTACAAAATAGAGTAAGAAATGCTACCACTCCCGATTCCTTCCAAACCTATTTGTTCCTGATCTTACAAAATAGAGTAAGAAATGCTACCAAATACAAGCAAATTCTATAGTATGTATGATAATTTATAGGGATGCTTATATCTCAGTTGCCAGTTTGACAGGATCTGGAGACACAGAGAACTGGAGTCCTGGTAGGTGCTGTCTCGATTAGCTGGTCATGGCACGCCTGTGAGGACTTTCCAAGACTCACCTTGAAAGTGGATAGCACGATTTCCTGGGCTGAACCCCAGACTGGATGCAAAGAGAATAGGGTGGTAGTGAGCACAAGGATCTATTCCCTCTGCTTCCCGACGAAGGATGCAGCGTGACCCCTTCTGGAGCTCTTGCTGCCACCACCCAGAACCCATCCATCAGTGGAGAGGAAACTATAGCAGCAGTTTGGGAGTAACAGTCATGTGCCCAGTGTTGTCCACTGACAACAGAAGCCTCTGCTGACGAACGTTTGCATTTATTTGGCCTCTTAATTCTTTTCCACTTTCTCCTGTTATTAAAAATAGATTCTGTTCTCATATAATATATTCTGGTTCTAGTTTCTCTCCCCTCTGCTCCTCCCAGTTTTTCTGCATCCTTCCAGCTCCATTCTCTTTCTGTCTCTCATTAGAAAAGAGCAGTCTTCTCGGAAATCAAACCAAGCATGATAAAATAAAATATAATAAGATCATGCTGGGCAGTGGTGGTACACACTTGGAATCCCAGCACGTGGGAGGTAGAGGCAGGCGGATCTCTGTGAGTTCGTGACCAATCTGGTTTACAGAGTAAGTTCCAGGACAGCCAAAGTTACACCGAGAAACCCTTTCTCAAAAATAAATAAATAAAAATATAACAAGATTAAACAAAACCCATCCCATTGAGGCTGTACAAGACAACCCAACAGAAGGGAAAGAACCCCAAGAGTAGGTACAGTCATCAGAAATGCCAGAGTCCCATAAAAATACTTACCTGAAACCTATAACATCCATGCAGATGATGTAGTGCAGAGTCATGCAGGCCCTGTGCTTGCTGCTTTCGCCTGCTCAGTTGACGGAGAGGACCTTGTTCTCCTGGTGTCTTCCATCTCCTCTGGCTATGAAACTCTTTCCACCTCCTCTTCAGCAGGCTTCCCTGAGTTCTGAGGGGAGGGATTTGATGGAGACCTGCCATTAGACCCTCCTTCCATGTACTGTCCAGCTGTGCATTTCTGCATCAGTTCCTTTTTGCTGCCAGAGGAGGCTTCTCTAATGATAGGCACTGATCTATGAGTATAGTAGAATATTTTTAGCAGTCATTTTATAGAAACATTTTTTTAGATCAGTAGCGTTTTTGGTTTTTTCCTAGGTCTCTGGGTTATCTGGTCTGGTTCCTGGTCACCCGAACTGTGTTGGGTATGGGTTCCACTTGCCTTCATATCTTTTAGGATGCTTCCACTACACTGATTTTGCATATTACCCCTCAAATGCCCCTCAATTCCAGCTGCCTCTCCCTGCATTTGCTTCCTCAATCCCTTGCCCCCTCCACATCTGATGCTCCCATTCTTGTCCCTACCCCCCCACCCAGTTCACCTGTAAAATCTATTCTGTTCCCCCCTCCCAGGGAGATCCCCGTGTCCTCTTCAGTGTGAAGCCTGAGTTACAGCATGTTTACTTTGTAGGGTCTGCTTCCCTCCTACACGTATTCATAACTCTACCTTCACACCTTTGACATGACCCATGATGAGCTATGTTTGAGTGTATATGCTAGCTGATATGCTATTATTATTCTATTTGTTATGTTCTAAAAGAAGATGTGGAAACAACCTTTATTCTTGTCTTTCTTCTGGTAGCAAGCTTACAATAGTAATGGAATAATGACTTGTGGTACTCAAATATGACCCTGTGAGTCTGAAGAACCCATTTGGAAAATCTATAGTCTTGCTGTTACCAACTATGGGCAGCTTTTTTTTTCATATAATAAATAAAGATTGAGTACATTTTTGGACTTTAGTGAATGTATATAGTTTTACTAGAGTTAATGAGTAGACTATTAGGAAGCCACTAGAAAATCTTTTCAGAAACGTGTATTGAGAATAATCACATTGCATGGTTTGAAGAGTCTAGAAGCATGGAAAAGATTAATCCAGACAGCTTGAACGAGGGTGTCTGTTATGATGGTTCCATGGGTGCTGGCTCAGAGTCTAGAAAATCAGCTTCAGACTAGAGGAGCAAAAGCATAAAGACCCGTGGAACAAGATGGAGTCTGAGCCTTGCGCCTTGTAGACTTAGTGCTGGAAAGTGGTAGGCTACCCTTGTTCCCAGTTTGGTGAGACTGAGTGGCACTCACTGTCCCTTTCATGGGAGCCCTGAGAGGACAGTCATAGTTGGCCTGTGCTGTTTCCTCCATATTGGTGTGTTTGCACTAATTGTCAACACCCTTTACACAGACTGTTGTGCAGACTGGAATACAGAATGTTTGTTCATCAGGGTTTGCAAAGTCTCTTTGATGACTTCCTTATCTTTTCAGGAATCTTAGCAATATGAATGAATAATTGTGATGACTTTTTGGATTGTCTCCCATTATCTTTGCAGTGTTGCAAGAAGGCAGAGGAGGAACAATATGAAACCTGCAGTAAATTTGAAACTCAGTCCTTGAAACTTCTCATTTGAAAAGATATTCCTGAATATACTATAATACTAAAACATGTGTCATAACTTTATATGGTTGATCATAATTACATCATGATATTGTAATGTGTCCTAACTTACATTTCTAAGTAGAAAATTTAGACTTTTTTGTTATTTTCAAATTCATCATTTGTTAAACAAATAAAATTGAATTTCAACTAAGTGTTTTGAGGGATGAGAATTAGCTAAAAATAAATATTTTGCCTTTAAGATGACCCTAGTCAAGTAAGGAGATATGAAGAATTAGTGTCACACTTAAGTAATAAGTGTTCACAGGAGAGTGAGCCAGGTGTGGCTGACCACCTCTGGGCTCTCAGTGCACTTGTGAGGTTGATGTGGGTGATTTCTGAGTTTGAGGTGAGCTTGGGCCACCTAATGAATTCCAGACCAGCCTGGCTGCAGTGTAAAGCTCTTTCTCAAATTAAACATGAGAGAGAGAGAATGGGATAGGGAATGAGAGGTAATTATTAGGAGGAGAACAGACGGACTTTTGGGTGTGATAGGAAGGATATCTGGGGACCTGAACATAACAGGAAGAGGTAGGAGCTGTGAGAACAGTTGTGTTACTTACTGTGTCTTTTTCAGGTAGACTAGCCTAGAATTTATTATACTCACATGCTTTGCAGAATTTGAAAGGCAGCTAATAGGAACTGGACAATGACATAGAATATTAAGTAGAATTAAGTAAGTAGAATTAAGTATTAAGTAGAATTATCTTTATTCATTTAAGATGTATACATCTGACACATATATATATGTAAAATTGGCCAAATTTAGGCCTGAATTTTCATAGTAATTTTTAATTCATAGTGTATATTATAGACGATATTCAATATTAAAAGAAGTATTTTGGTCAAATCAATGATCCAAAGTATATCTCTTTAATTTTTAAATATTCTTAGCAGCAACATGTGTGGTGACATGATTATCATCCACTGTGTTGTGATCAGTTGTTCTGTGGTTTTTATTGTTCCGCTGGATAACTGGCGGTATCACATCACATATAAAGCGGATGCACCTGCAGTGTGTATTCTTATAGACATACAAATATCCAACTGCCACACAAAACCGGAACCACAGAAAATAAATTTCAGAATGTCTTAAGAAAGTATTTTATATTTCTCTTCGTTTTCTGGTGGGGTTTTATCATTCTTAGTCACAAATGGCAGAGAGCCGTTCCAAATCTGCTTCAATAATGACATTTCCAACTGTCTCATAATGCAACATTTGGTAAAAGGCGGACTAGAACAGCCAAATGTGTCACCCGTGCTGAGGAAAATGGGACGGTGGCAATTAGTATGCCATCTTCAAATATGAAATTAGTGCTTTAAGTTCAGCACAGTAATTCTGAGCACTTGTGGCCAGCAGCCTCTGTGCTGAGCCGTCTGTGGGCATCCCGTTCTGGCCCAGCCTCTCAACAGGAAGGTATTAGTCATTCCCATCGTGTACAGAGAACGAACAAGTTGTTTGAAAGGCTAAACTTTTTAGTCTTGGTCCAATAGAGATTGAGTAGAGAAGCTGTGGTTTTGAACAGGTCCTCTGAGGGACAGATTTAGGGGCCATCACCCACACTGTGCAGATGAGAAAATCAAGGCTTCGTGAGGTCTAAATCCTCTGTTGGCATCAGACAGCTAAGAATGAAGAGGGCAGCAAGTGTGGGGCTTCTGATGTCAGAGGCTGGGTTACTTAGACAAGCCTCTCAAAACTTAGGTTGTCGGCAAAGTTTGGCCATATCTCTTGTCCTGACAGAATTGAGACAGGAAGGAATCCAGTTACTAATTGGCAGGGACAATCATTAAGGAAATGCGGAGACCCAGAAGCGAGCGGGAAAGATAATTGCTGTATCTTCTACTTTATTGCTTTAGCACATCACACCAAACCCGAGCGTGCTGGGAGGAAGCAGTTTTCTCTCCCAGGGTTCACAGCCAGAACCTCGCTATGCACCTGAACGAGACCTTCAGCCCCACTCAGTGGCCCAGAATACATTCACTCGGCTCTTTTAAAGCAATTAAACTCAAAGCTCACAGAACAAATCAGAGTCTTAAAATATGCTTTGCATTTTACAGATAAATGTTCAAAATTAAACAAGTGTCAGCCGCAGATTTTTCCTTCCATGTTGAAGTTTGGCGTTACTGTGCCGCCCGATTCCGGTTTGCTTGGCTTTGTAGTAGTTATCTGTGGCATCACACTTTGTGGCAGTGGATGTTTATGAATTATAGTTTGTAAATCCTTTGTTTAGAATCCAGCAAAGGAGGGGTGCGGCACCAGGGCTTTCGTTATGAAAACCTCTGTCGCGGGAGATATCATTTATAAGCCAAGGAGAGGGAGATAAAGAGAGGACACTATTAATTATGAATCCTAGATGATTCTGTGGGGACATAAACTGGAATTTACGTCTTCTCGTGTATCAGTGTTGTGCAGCTATATTTGGAGGCCTATGTACCAGGTGGCATCTGTGATGTTCTGCTAAGAATGCAGAAGTTCATATCACTTCTTCCCTGACTGTGCTTGCTTGGAAACGAGACCATGTTTGCCTCCTGCACGGATGTTCTTAGCCACTTCTGTGGAGAATGCTTCAGACCAAGTTTCTGTTTGTTAACAGCCATAATTAATACAAGGGTGAAATTCTAGGAGAGTGAGTCATTTCTAATTTATGCACCTTTATGCTTCATATTTATCATGGATTCATCACTTAAACAAAATGTAAGTTAACAAGTTAAGCTACCACTTGTTACCAGTTTACTCCTATTCCATATAACATCATCAGGTAGATACTCTCCTTAATCATAAAAAACCTAAACTTTAAATTACTGCTGTGCCCAGTGTCATACGTGTTAACGCACAAGTGCAAGATAACGAATCGCCTTCCCGTACCGTCCTCCTCCCTCGTCTGCAGAGGAAGTTTATGAATGATGCATCAGAGGGCTCCAGCCGTTTGCATTCAGAGACGGCTAGTTAATGTTTTCACCTAATGCCTGGGAATCTTAAAGATCTCCATAAATAATGAAGCCGTTCATTGTGCTCAAGGATTCTGCCTTCTTCACTGATATGATTTTCTCCTCATTTGAAAGAGTATTTAATTGCACTGCCTGTCCTGTTTAATATTTAATAATAATTTTATTAGCTGTATAGGATGAGAGGGACAAGATCTGGGGTATCTAGTGCCGGTCATCAATTTTTTCTTATCATGACTTAATGAATATTATAATTACAAGGAAAGGCAGAAATATAAATTAGCTCAGTGGTTGGTTGGGACTTGGATGCTTTGCGGTTGCAGCTAGGCAAACCCAGCACAGGCACAAATACCCAGTGGCTCTTCAGGGGCCCTTGGCAGATTCCCTTGCCCCATGCATAACCATCTGCACTTTGCATAATGGACACAGGCTGTGGCTAAAGATTTGAAGACAGACGGTCAGTCACAGCCCTGCTGGTTCCACAGCAGCTGCCAGGACCTTAACGACTGAGAAAACTTAGTCTTAGCAGGCATATATGTTCCTTGATCTCTTTTAATGGATTATGACAACTTTTCATTTTCACTCCTTAACCATTTTTGATAATACTTTCCTTTCTGCTGAGACAAATGCCTGGGTTATTTTGAGTGGGAACCTTACCTATCTGTCATCGTAATAGCACTTTTTATTTAAGTGGCACCTCACACCTGAGCTTTCCCAAGTGCTCTCGGGTGCATTTTGTGAGGCCTGCTCACCCCTGTGAGGTTGAACCAGGGCCTGGGGAGACGGTGATGTCTGCCCTCAGCCTTCTAGATGTATATGTATGTGAAAAGATTGCTCGGTTTTCAGTGCCACTTGTTCAGAAGTGAAAGCAGACACTGTTGCATGTAATATGCTTTTAGCCTGTTTTAAAACACATCCTTTTGACCCCCTCCAGCAACTGCTCCGAGAGCGACAGCAGATGGCCAGCCGTCCCTTCGCCTCCGTGGATGTAGCGCTGGAAGTGGGAGCCGAACAGACAGACTTCCTGCGCGGGCCCTTAGAGGTAGGAGCGGTGGTGCTGAGGGGCCAGTGTGGTTTGCATATTGATGCCGCCTCTCTGATCTGCATCTGCTTGCAAAGCCACACAGAGTCTGATTATCTGGAGTTGACGAGATTCGGCCACATGTGTTATGGTATTTTCAAGGCACGTAGTTTTAATGGCATGACGTGAGCCCTTAGCAAAAGCCACTGGAGAGTCTATTAGCCCAGGCAAGAGTGACAGACTGCTCACTGGCAGCCTTCGCCTGACAGATCGGAGCTGAAGGAATTTAAGGCGTAGTTGCAGAGGAAGAAGCTGAGTGCCTGGCATATTTAGTTCTCAGAATACCCTGTGGCCCCTGCTGAACAGTTCACATCCATCTTCATTAGCAAGAATCTGCTGCGAAAGGTGTGTGGAGAGGAACTGCATCCTAACAGCATAGTTTAGCTTCTAGAGACGAGTGTAAAACACACCAGATATTTTTATTTGTGGAGCACGATTATCACACAGCCGTGTTGCATGTGCAGAAACAGAGAGCAGTGAAATAAAACCGTGTGTGCAGTCGAGTGTGATGCTGGGATCTGAAGTAAGCTGAGATCATAACCTCGAAAGGAAAGGTCAGACTGTGAAGGGTGACCCCCCCAAAGCCATTACATGCGTGTTAGTGTGTGCTTAGCGTGTGCTTAGTGTGTGCAGTTCTAAGATGGACGAGTAACACATGCTGGAGTTGACACCTTTTATTCTGTCTCATAAATGCCACTATTTGACTAATTATGTTATCGTCAGATTTATTTTCCCCAGAGAAAGGAAGGAATGCAAGAATAGACTCATCCTAAAACATAGGTAAAAATATATTTTATTTTGCCTGTAGGGACAAAGTTTTGTTATTTTAAACAATTAAGCCAAAAATATACCTCATGAGTAAAATAGAAAAGGTTAGTTTGTGGATGAACCAAAATATGTGTGGGGTGTGTGTGTGTGTGTGTGTGTGTGTGTGTGTGTGTGTGAGAGAG
>NC_022015.1:85352181-85355443 GCF_000317375.1 Microtus ochrogaster
GAGAGAGAGAGAGAGAGAGAGAGAGAGAGAGAGAGAGAGAGAGAGAGAGAGAGAGAGAGATCAGTGTGTAGCTTCTGTGTACTTAATTTTTTCCTACTCTAGGTCACAAGGTACCATGGAAGATTAGGCATTAGGAAAGGTGGGTAAATCTCTTCCATTGCTGGGAGAGAAATTAGAAAGCAGAGCGTGTAAATCAAATGTATAGCAAATGCTTTAATTCTGCTTTAGTCCCGTTTCAAATAATGTTATTCTAAACATGTTAAAAAACGAGCAGAAACTCTCACCTGTTTAAATCTCTGTTCTCTCTAGGGTTGCATGTTTATGTCATGGGCGAAGTCAGTGTAGGGGATGTGTGTAGGCTGTGGAGAAGGATGTCTGGACGGAGAAAGCACGGGAGGGGCGGATGGCGGTGCGTGTAGCGGCCTTGCAGGAGTATCTCAGTGGCTCCTTGGGTGTACGAGGTGCACACGCGTTGAACATAGAGCCCTCTGCGAGTTTCTCCTTCCCAGTTTTTCTTTCCTCTACACTTTGATGCTTTCTTAACTTTAAATTTTATTTTGTTGAGTTTAAAACTGTCTACCTTTATTTTGTTTTATATTTTCTACTCCTAGTTTGTGTTCTTAGTTGAGATTGTCCTGCTAAGCTCAAACATCCCTGCATTTGCAGTTTCTCTGTACCCTTGTGCAGCAGACTGTTTGCTGTCTGTTCTCCAGCCCACTCCACGGCTGTTTCCGTGGATGTTTGCACTGAAATACAGCATGATCCCATAAGACTTGCTTAGCTACTCAGGTGTGTGTGTGTGTGTGTGTTCGTGCGTGTGTGCCTGTGTGTGTGTGTGTGTGTGTGTGTGTGTGTATGCACGTGCACACATGGCATGGGCGCAGGGAGACAGAGAGAAACCATTCTCTTTTCTTGTTCATTTCTTCACTTCTGAGTATTGTGTATTTCCTTTTTTGGTTTACGTAGTACCCCATACTTATCAATGGCACATAGAAATGCTTGTTTCTCCTTTCAGTTATTAATATAACTTCCCCTTTAGCTTATCTCAAGCAAAATTAATACAGTAGTTTGTGCATGATCCCATTTCTGCTTTCAAATATCAAAAGTAATGGTTAAGTTCTGATACAGATACCATAAATGAACTCAGTTATTACAGCATGTTTAGCTAATGGTGAGCGTCATTTCCTCCCTGTTTGTATTCGATTGCTCCCTGATCATAGGATGCCTATGAGCTGAGGTCACTGTAGAACCAGCAGCTGTGGTGGCAGAAGGAGTCCAGTGGCCTGCATGCCTGGCTCGGGGAGAGTCGCAGACCATGCTGTCACTCTGTGGGCCCAGCCTGGGGACGCCTCTGCAGCTCTCCTGCCACACAGCAGCAGGGGAAGGATAGGTGCATCTCAGACCAAGGCAGCAATTGATGCCTTGCGCCTGTGCAAGCTCCCGGTTCTTCTCTGAGCGGACCAGTCGCGTGCCTGGTTTCTCTGTGTTCCCAGAGACCTGAGACTCATCGGTTTTCCTCCATCCTCCTGTGGTCTCCATGTTTAACACTGGGGAAGACAAGTCGCAGCTCTGCCGTGGGCTCTCCCGGAGCCTACCTGAGTGCACTGGGCATCACACAGGTGATGCCAGCTCTGCCATGGGCTCTCCCGGAGCCTGGCCGAGTGCACTGGGCATCACACAGGTGATGCCAGCTCTGCCGTGGGCTCTCCCGGAGCCTACCTGAGTGCACTGGGCATCACACAGGTGATGCCAGCTCTGCCGTGGGCTCTTCCGGAGCCTGGCCGAGTGTACTGGGCCAGCTCTGGGATTCCTGTTTTCCTCTTTCGTATGCAGCTCAGTTCTCTGAACGACTGGAATGCTTTTGTGGTTTTGATACCACTTCACCCCAGAAATTTAGCTACAATATATCAAAGGGGAATTAATTGCATGCTAGCTCCCATTTAGCAAGTCCATTTTGTCTGGGCTTGAGTTCTAATGAAAGGAGGGTAGTGTTGGTCAAGCCTGCTGAGTTACAGTTCATATAATATGCTGTTCACTCATTTAAATTATATACTCTGTTGTTTTAGTGTAAACATGGAATTGCATAATAATTTCCCAGATTAATTTGTAATATCCCATTTGCCTTCACCCTCATTTTCCCCCCAGACTTCTCTTGCCCTAAGCAACTGCTAACCCATTCCTGTCTTTACATCTTTTTTCTATTTGGGACAGTTTGTATAAATGGGACCTTGGAATACAGGTTTTCTGATTACCGTCTTTCACTAAGATTACAATCTGGGAATCCATCTCTGTTAGGACTGTCAGTAACTTGTTCTGTTTCATTACAAGTTATATTGTGTTGGGTGATGCACTTCAGACAGTTAAAGGCAGGTTTGCTGTGCATTCCTTCTGCCTGAGCTTCCCGGGTGTCTAGCGTGCGGGTGTGCAGCACCGCGCCCAGCACCCTACCCAGCACCCTACCTGTGTAAATGAAGTTCCTCACCCAATAGTCATGTGGATGGTTTCTGCTTGGGAATAGTCTTGATGACAGAGTTTACTTTTGCTGAGTCCAGGATTGGAATCATTGGACTGGAATTTTTACGAACTGTTGAGAAGACTCTTTCTGTGCTGGTCATCGATGGAGAGTTCCTTTCTGGGCATTCCCCTGAGGAACGCCCGTGTCCGTGGTGGTGCTGGGATGTCTGCGTTATTGCAGCTCTGCCGTGTGTTTGACTCAGACAGGTCTGCTCCTCTCCAGAAGCCAGCGCTCTCCTTGTCCCTTGAAATCCCATGTATTTCAGGATTGGTTGCGTTTTCTGGGGAGAAACCCTGCAGTTCAGTCTGTTTTTAGAGCTTGTGCTGGCAGCTTGGCACTGATTCCTTCCTTCGGCGTCTTTTGGAAAACAAGAGGTAGAAGTAGAGGTTCTAAGACTATATTCTATTTCCTGTTTGCTCTGCACTTTATAATAATTGCTGCTAATTAGAAACTTTCTAGCTATGGTTTATTCATCGCTAGTGCAGAGTACTGACAGCTGTTTCAAATCCCTCTGTATTTAAATACATAAAATAGAACAATGTGGTTTATTGATTTTCTTACATGGTGCACTGTGAACCCTGGAGCCATTTAAAATCACATTTAAAGATTTATATAAATCTGAGAACTAAAGTTATTTAAAGTTATCATGGAAGGTAACTGTGTAGTAACTGTGCACAGCTGTTCGCCACACCTGGGGTAACTATGAACAGCTGTTCACCACAGCCGGGGTAACTGTGCACTGCTGTT